>NW_011899385.1:1310-3561 GCF_000151845.1 Pteropus vampyrus | reverse complement strand
TTTGTTTTCTGCATTTAATTGTCTTCAGGGTATAAGCCAGAGCTAGTGGATCCATAACCTTCCGTTAATTGCAAAGCAATCAAGTTTTCAGCACCATGCCCTGCAATGCAGGAGCCGTCTGGATGGTGTTTATAAATGAAAATACAATGCAGGAGAATGAAGAAGGAAGTGAGAAAGAAGACGGTCAGATCTTTGTGCTTTTCACACGCAGACCAGGGAGAGGTGATTAAGAGCATAGCTCTGGAGCCAGACTGCCCCAATTCAGATTCCATCTTCATCTCCTACTAGGTGTGACTGAGCACGCTAACCTCTCCCAGCCTCAGTTTTCTCATCTGTAAATTGGGGTTCTTAACAGTAGCAATGTTAGAAGGCTGTCGTGCAGATTAAATGAGATCATCTGTGTCATGTGTTTGGCACAGGGCCTGGCACACAGGAAGTGGTCAATGGCTGTACATTAATACAAGTAAATGTCAGTCACAGCCAGCCCTCAACAAGTGGGGCAGCTGACCTCCTGCACGAGTGGTCAGTAACATCCTATGGAATTCGGTGAAGGACCCCAGAGGCTGTGGACAGTGCGCAGCCCTTCCAAGGGCCCGGAGTAGGGATGACCTCGGTTTCGGGAGGAGGCAGCACAAGCTGTGGACGGGCACTGGGGGAGAGCCCAGGACAGCTGTCAGCTCCTCCATGTGCTGAGCAAACAGGTCCACCATCCATTCTCAATTATTCTGCCTAATGGGGTAAAGCGATTATGATTCATGGAAAATTGGCCATTAGCAACTGGGCTTGGGAAAGCAAACAGCCCTCAATGGCACGGCACAACTGCCAGGTAAGGCGAAGGGTCCAGGTACGCTGGGAAGGAAAGACAGGGACCAGGGACTCCATTCATGAAGCTGCCATTTAGGAAAAAGGATGTCATAAGACCTTCAGCTCACCCCGATAAGGGTCTGAGAAGAGGGAAAGATGTAGGGAGCACAGAAGTACCAACGCAGACAGTTAGGAGTGCAGACAGCAGAACTATTAGGAAGCTCCAAGTTCCAGAGCTCCTCTCAGGCATCCCCCTGCCTCCGAGGAATCCAAAGCAGGTCAAGGAGCCAAAAACAACTCACTCAAGTGAAGGTGAAGTTTTAGGATAACACTTACCCTAGAGCAAGGTGACCTGGATTCCAGATCTGGCTCTGCCAGGAACGTAATGATAACACCAGTCATAGTGGTTAACAGCCTCCTATGACCTAGGTACTATGTGAACCTCTTCACATGGATGATCCCATCTGGTCCTCATGAGCTTTATGAGGAAGCTGTGATTTTTTGTCCTCATTTTATATATGAGGAAATGAGTCTCTAACTGTAAAAAAACTGCCTTAAATCACTCTAATCAGCTAATAAGTAGGCGATCAGGGGTTTGAACTGAAGTCCTTGTGATTCCAAAGTCCCTGCTTTTGGCCACTTGACTGAGCCAGTTGCTTCGGTAGGACAAGGCCAGATGCTTGATCTGTGAAGGGAGGAATTTCCAGGCCAAACTTCCGTGGGAAACCACAGAAACAAAACCGCCAGAGTAGGAGCTGCCGCCTTCTGTGTCCTACCCGGGGGGAACAACCAACTCAGTGGAGAGACGTGGGCTCAGGAGGCCAGGCTGGAAGACGACAGCCGTGAAGGTAACAGTAATAACTTTTACATTTTTACACACGGGCTTTGAAGTGTCTCCAGGTGCTTTCACGCGCCCTCTGGAACCCCGCCATTCCCTCCCACTTCCCGGGCCCTGGAGCGCAGAAGGCCTTCACCCCCAGTGCCTAGGGACAGGTGCCCACTGACACTGGGCACTGAGCTGTATCCTACAGCAGAAGTCCCCAACCCCTGGGCCACATGGACTGGTACCCGTCCGTGGCCTATTAGAAATCGGGCTACGTAGCAGGAGGTAAGCAGAAGGTGAGCGAGTGAAACTTCATCCATATTTGCAGCCGCTCCCCAGCACTAGCATCACGGCCTCAGCTCCGCCTCAGATCATCAGGCATTAGATTCTCATAGGAGCACGGGTCCCTGGTGCCAAAAAGGTTGGAGACTGCTGTCCTACAACCTCTGTCCAGCGCTGCCTCTGACCCTCAGCCCCTCAAGCCCCTCTCGGCCTCAGGCTGCCCTACCACTGGCCACTCACCAGCACTCAGGGGGCTTTGGGTCTGGAGCCCCCTTGGAGCTGCCCTTGACCTTAAGGAAAAAAGGACACGGTGGCAACTGCTTCTCACAGGCTTTCTGACTG
>NW_011899385.1:0-370 GCF_000151845.1 Pteropus vampyrus | reverse complement strand
TGTATCCTACAGCAGAAGTCCCCAACCCCTGGGCCACATGGACTGGTACCCGTCCGTGGCCTATTAGAAATCGGGCTACGTAGCAGGAGGTAAGCGGAAGGTGAGCGAGTGAAACTTCATCCATATTTGCAGCCGCTCCCCAGCACTAGCATCACCGCCTCAGCTCCGCCTCAGATCATCAGGCATTAGATTCTCATAGGAGCACAGGTCCCTGGTGCCAAAAAGGTTGGAGACCGCTGTCCTACAACCTCTGTCCAGCGCTGCCTCTGACCCTGAGCCCCTCAAGCCCCTCTCGGCCTCAGGCTGCCCTACCACTGGCCACTCACCAGCACTCAGGGGGCTTTGGGTCTGGAGCCCCCTTGGAGCTGCC
>NW_011899384.1:5731-7452 GCF_000151845.1 Pteropus vampyrus | reverse complement strand
TAACTGTGGCCTGATCGAAACCGGACCCCTGGTCTTCCCTGGTCCTATCTCATCTTTGAAGCCTAAAGACCGGTTTCAGAAAGTTGCGCTATATCCAAACAGGGAAGAGAATCAGCCCCAGAGGCAGGCAGGGGATTCTGCTTCTGCAGCTCGACAGGACCTTTCCTCCAACAGTCCTTTCTCGGATGCTCTCTCCATTTTCATCCTCCTCCTCGGCAGAGGTTTATCAAGATCCTATGACACAGGATCTTGACATTTTATAAAACCGTGTCAGATGGGATCCCAGCCCGCTAAAGCATCTGTGTCTTTAAAGAGAACAAGCACATGGACGCGCCCGAGACAGGTCCATGTGAGGTGCCAGCTGAGTGATGGGGACGAGAGTCGAGAGGCGCTCGGACAGAGTCCACGCCCGCTGGCCCCCTCCCGTCCAGTTCAAGGGGAAGCAGGCCTGTCCTCAGAGCGGGAACAGGCGGTGGAGGGCTCTCGTGGGAGATTCGACTGGTCGACAACAGCTGTGACACCTGTCCGACGGCAGCTGGGACGTGGTTTCGTTTCCTTTTAATGCCCAGGATCGCGACCGGGCACACGACCTGGGGGGGTACAGGCCACTCAGCCGGCGGAAACACGCGCAGACCGCCACACGGCAGCAGCCCTCGCACGGGGCCGCGGGCTCACGCGTCAGAGGGCACCCAGACGGAGACGCACGGCACAAGCTGGAGCTAAGTACGGAACAGGTGTCCTCTGCAAATTAGTGAGAGCCAGACTCGGTGGCCGCAGGGACCGGCGCCCAGGCTGGGAAAGGACGGAGGATGTGGAGCAGCGCGTGCCGCCCCGCCACGGGGGCTGCAAGGTCTTGGGGAGGCAAAGGGGAGCGGGAGGCGGAATGGCCCCGGTGTCCTGATGGCCTGGCCTGGGCGGTGTTCACCTCTGAGTGCCGAACAGCCACACGTGGCACCTGTTTTCCCTTTCGTTTTCAAAATGAAGAAATCGAACGCCGGGAGACAGCCTGTCTGTCCTCTTGGGCCTTCTCGTCTAGCCTGTGTGACATTATAAATTAGCTGGCTCCTAACCCCCGAATGCCACTGATCAGCTCAAACTCCGTCTCTGTTCAAGGACTCTCCTGACCCAGCTCGTTACAGGAAGCGGGCACGCCGACTGCTGCAGCCGAATGCGCTTCTTCGACAAAATTAAGAAAGAAAAGAACGATTCTTTGACTTCTAATGAAAATTTCAAACCGGTCAAGGGAATAAAGCCTGAGACAGACGGGGAGGGTGCAGATGGGGCCACTCACGTCCCGCCTTCTTCTTGGGTCAGTGAGCTTAGCCGTGCGCCAGACGCCCTGCGGTGACCTTGCCAGACCCCATGGACCCACGGCGGCTCCCGTTCCCTGGGCACGAGCGGCATTGTGGGGCCACGGCTCGCAGTGCGCCGGCTTCGACATGGGGTCTAAGGCGCAACCCAGCTGCCTCCCCTCCAGCTCCGTGCAGGTTAAGCGCACCGCCCACCTCCGTTCGCTCTGGCTCCAAACTTCCAACAAACTCCGACAACCCCCAAGTCCTCCCTCACTCCTGTGCTGGTGGACAGTGTCTCGTCTGGTTTTAAGCTGCAGAAATGGGAAACAGGGGGCACAGGGCAAAGGCTCCTGACCCCTGCCTGGGTGGGCCTGGGGTGGGGACGCGGTGGGGGTTTACGAAGGAAATGCTACCTAACGTAAGAGGACT
>NW_011899384.1:0-1731 GCF_000151845.1 Pteropus vampyrus | reverse complement strand
GCAGAACAGTCAGTCAACTGTTGATCCAGCCAGGGCGGGTCCTCCAGGCCGCGACCCCTGACCTATATGCGAATGAAGGGCAGCATCGTGTGAGGACGAAGGCCCAACGGTCATGAAGCCAGCAGTGGTCAGCGAGGCACAAAAGCAAGGCTCCCGTGGTGTCCCCTTGCTCCTGGCCCGAGAGAAAGCTGGAACAGCAGGAGGCACCACCCTGCCCGCTGGCAACTACGAATGTGACAGGGCAGCAGGCAGGTGACTCACTAGATGGCCGGTTCTCAGAGCGCCTGCCTATTTATTTCCTTCAAATATATGTTTTTTCTTTTGGGGGGGGGGCGGGGAGGGTTTGTGGCTCCCACAGTGACATGAGATGGAGCTTCCAGGATCCAAGCATTCAAGCATCAGCAGCTTTCATTTCTGTTCCTGGAGTTTTAACATAAAGCACTAGCGAATCCACTTAGAGCCTTCTTGCTCCAGGGCTGGGGGACATGGATTTCTCTGTCAACTTAGCATGGGTGACGAAGTGACGAGTCTTGGAAGGTTGCGTGGTGACGCGCTCGCTGCCTGATCGACCTGCAGCACACAGGACCTGCGGGGGCTGACGGCAGGACACTCGGGCTTGGGGCTCAGGGGGACTAGTTCAGGTGGAGGTGGCACCATGCCGATGGCACAGCTGGGCTCTCCGGACCGACCCTGAGGTTGTTCCGAGTGGTCAAGGAAAGAGGAAGTACAGCCTACAGGGCTGTCCTTGTCAGGTGTGAGGGGTTAAGAGTTAATTGGGGTTAACAGCAACTCAGCAGGAACCCGTCACCCGTCCCTATGCGGGGACTGAACTTTCAACTCGTCCTTGAAGTGCAGTGAAGAAACGTTCAAGGATTCTATTTTTATCTCTCGAGTGGCTCTGAACATTTCGGTTTAGAAGTTTTTATTTTCCCAACTTGGATGACAACATCTAGGGCTTCATCCACGAAAAGGCGAGTTCTGAGACAGCAAGAGACAACGGAGGGACCACAGGCTTCAGGGCCAGAGGCACAGGGCGGGGGGGCCGTGTCCTGATGCGAGGCCCTGGCACGTCAGCGAACTTCTCAAAGCACGTCATGTGTGCACAGAAGGTAGCCAGTGAACATCAGCCCGATGAGTATCAGCACACACCCACCTTACCCCGCCCACCCGCCTCCCAAACATCCCGGTGGGGGTGCAGGGGAGACGAAAGGCCTCACGGCATGGAGGTCCTACTGGACTCCATGACCTCTGTCCAGTTTCGATACTGGTCCAGATGCTCTCCCCGGGGCTTCAAGTTCTTCCTGACCTAATGACTGAGAAATGAGAACAGGGCCAGGCCCCGAAGCCCCCTCGGCAGCGTGTGCCAAGCCCAACGAACCGTCATGACAGTTTATGTGCCAAAAAGCCGAGAGGCACCACGCCCTCCAGAGGAGGCTGTCGGAGCTCTGCCGAAGGGAGGACTCTGAGAATGAGGTTTCCGGAACGACGACCCAGGGCAGAAGGCAGCAGTGACCCTCTGGCCGCCCAGCCAGGGCTGGGAGGGGCTGTGGTGGGGAGCGGGGCTTCTGCCAGGACAGGCTCGGGCTGCTGACCTTCAGACACCAACACAACGACGACGGAGACGCCGTCAGGCTCTCGGCCACTGATCCCTCAAGTGTCGCTTACTTGGTGGAGAGCGAGTAACGAAGACAGAGGAGGCCGGGACCCCTGTGAGCCCACTTACCCACTCGC
>NW_011899383.1:432-1552 GCF_000151845.1 Pteropus vampyrus | reverse complement strand
TGGGGAGTGGGCTCAGGAAGGCAGCCAAGCGGGCCTGGTTCCTTCCACATCAAGCAAGTCTCAGTACCTGCCTCCCACCTAACTTCAAATATATCTGTAGTCCATCCCGTCGGACGAAGCCCCCACCTCCACCCCAGCTGCTGCCAGCCGAGATTCTGTCCCATCTGTGGAATTTATTTTCCCAGTTAAGTGGTAGCCATTCTCATGTTTTCTTTTTCAAATTTCCTCCCAGCTAAGGGCTTAGAGGGTCTTTAATTTTGTAAGTCCGCTCCCTACAGGTCTAGTATGTGTGTCCACCAGTGCGTAAAGTTCTATTGGACAGTCCTGCTCTAGACCCTGGCCATCGAAAGAGTGATCCTTGGATCAGTAGCAATGGCGACTCCGAGGACCTTGTTAGGAAAGCAGAATTTGGGCTCCATTCAGACTTGCTGGGTTAGAAGCTACCTTTCAGCAAGATCCCCAGGCGATTCATATGCACAGTTGACTTTGAGATTGTTAGGAAGGAGGACCTAGCACTTCCTGATGGCCGTGGCTAATCTCTGGCTGAAAATGAAGTTAAGGAAAAATCTAAATCCTTCTTTGCAGGGTTCAGATCATCCTCTTAACCCCCTGGGCTGCCAGAACTCCAAGAGCCAGCCTTAACCACCAGGCAGGAGATTAGAGATGGGACTCTGGGGAGGCCGTCCAGTCAAAGAGAACGGAAGGACAGATACTGATTGATAATAAAGGATCCTCCAATGAAATGATCAGGTTCTTGCAAAATAGCCAATGGGGAGGTTGCTAGTTGACAAGCCCGCCCCCAAACCCAGAGCTTTCCATGAACTTTTTTTGCAATGAGCTTTTTAGTGCCTTACTCTTACATAGGAACAGAAAACCAAGGGTCAACAGGCCTGCCAGGCGCTGGACTGCAGAGAGGACAGGAGGTGGGGAAACTAGCCCAGCCATTTGAGCCTCTGTGCTGAGAGCTGGCCCGCCGCCAGTCACAATAGGCCCCGAAATAAAGAGGGGTGTTTGTCTGGGGGACCCAAGGTTTCATTTAAACCTTCGCTCTCACTTCGGCTGGATGCCTCTCTTTCCTCCCCTCCCTCTCTGGCGGCAGTGCCAGCCCCAGCTTTGTTGT
>NW_011899383.1:0-382 GCF_000151845.1 Pteropus vampyrus | reverse complement strand
CAAGGTTTCATTTAAACCTTCGCTCTCACTTCGGCTGGATGCCTCTCTTTCCTCCCCTCCCTCTCTGGCGGCAGTGCCAGCCCCAGCTTTGTTGTAAAGTGGGATGTAGATGTCTTAACGGCCTGAGCAGTCCCTTATGTGCTAGGAAAGCAGACAAAAGGGCGTAGGGTGGCAGTAATGAGGGTGGCCACAGTGAAGGCGGAGGGTGGACACAGTGGGGTTGGGGGGGCAGGAAAGGCTTTGGACAGAGCACTGGGGTGGTGGAGAGGGTTCAGGAGGAGGGGCTTGCTCCCGAATCCTTCCTTGGCCAGCCAAGCAACTGTGAGCAAGGTACCTCCTTCTACCCTTCAATCTCCCTGGCTTTAAAATGGGGGATGACTGT
>NW_011899382.1:0-2271 GCF_000151845.1 Pteropus vampyrus | reverse complement strand
AAAAAAAACAAGTGAGAAATAAAAAATACGATAACGTATAAAAAAGACATTAAATAAAAAAATACATTAAGGACAAGGATCTTTGGAAACATGTCTCTCCCCTTGAAACAGCAATAAGCTGAACACTTAAAACTCAACAAAAAACACCCAAACTGCACACCAGCACGTCTGAGTGTGGGATCTGTACATAACAGCTACCACAGGTCAGAACCCCATGTATCATGTTAGACTGGGAGCCCCTGGAGCTCCCTATAGGAGGAGGGAGAGGGGAGAAGGAGTGGCGAGTTCCCTGAACAGTCCTGCCAGGGAAAGCTGTGAGCTCCCGGCAGCCAGCAGCAAAGCTGTCATCAGAACAGAAAGCAGAGAAGTGGGACGACAGAAAAACAACAGTTGATTTTTACCGGATCGCAATTGTAAAACCGAGGCTGAGCCACAGCCCCCAACCCCCAACCCAAAGGGCCCCTCCCCCCATACCTTCTGAGATCAAACACCATGGAGCCCCAGAGGAATCTGAGCAAACGCTATCAAAACTGTTGCTAAAACTGACAGGGACTGAAACTGAGGGTAGTGAGCATGATTAAATATCTATCAGAAAATAAAAAGGCATTTTTAAGGCTTTATATAAAGCACAGATCCAAGAGGCTTAGACGTCACCTACTGGAAACCAAAAGAGAAGTGCCTTCTTTGCAGCAGGCTAAAGAGAGATCTTTATATACTAAATCTTCCTCCTGGAAAAAAAGCAGAATACACTCCCATTAATGCCCAGGCAGAGAAATAGTCCATTAAACACAATGAATAACCAAGGTGACAGGCATCTCAGAAAGAAAGAGAAACATCTCCAGAAAATAAGCTTACAGACATAGAAATTCAGGATGGTACTTCTGAAAAAACTCAATGAGTTCCAAAATGAGTCATATCAACAATTTCAGGAATTGAAAAAACTAGATGAGCAGAATGAGTTCTTCAGCAAGGAGATTGAAATCCTCAAGAAGAACAGAATAGATCTCCTGGAGATAAAAAACACATTGCAAGAGTCGAAAAATGAAATAGCAAGCTTGGGAAATAGAGTTGACCAAATGGAGGAAAGGATCAGTGATTTTGAAGACAGAAATCTAGAAATAAATCAGAAGGAAGAAGAAACCGAAGAATGAAAAATAATGAAAGAGAAATTCAAGAACTAGCCGATACCATCAGGAGAAGAAACATAAGAATAATGAGCATTATCGAAGGTGAGGAAAAGGAGCAGAGACTAGAAAGCATTTTCAGACAAATAGTTGATGAGAATTTCCCAAATCTAAAGAATGACCTGGAGTTTGGAATTCAAGAAGTCAACAGAATACCCAATTATTTCAACCCAAAAAGGTTTTCACCAAGACACATTGTATTAAAATTATCAAAAATCAACAACAAAAACAGAATTCTCAGGGCAGCCAGAGAAAAGAAAATGGTAACTTATAAAGGAAAGCCCACTAGATTATCCTTGGACTTCTGAGCACAAACCTTACAAGGCAGAAAGGAATGGAATCCAATATTTAAACTATTAAGTGAAAGAAACTACCAGCCTAGAATAATGCATTCGGCTAAGCTCTCCTTTAGATATGAAGGAGAAATTAAGACCTTTCCAGACATAAAAGAATTGAAGGAATTCTCCACTACAAGGCCGGCACTACAGGAAATACTGAAAGGAGTCAGCTCACTTAAAACAAATTACCAAAAAAACATAATTAGGAGTAAAGTGACTATCAAGCAAATAGAAGCAGAGGAGTGCAAGCCTTACTACAATAGAGCATTATAAGCTAAAATAATAAAAAAAGAATTGTTATAACGAAAAAGTAATGAACGTTCAGCATATACAGGGACAAACTGAGATTACAGTGGCTGAAAAGGGGAAGATTTAAAGATCCAAATTTGCAGAGGAAAGGAGATAAGACACACACAGAAGAAAATGAATGACTATATATATAAAACTATCCTTTTTATATTTGTAATGGTACCACACACCAAAGATTTAGAACTGAAGTATATAACATAAAACAAGAAGAATCAGAGGCAAAATCCACAAAAGCCAACCAAAATAAACAGAAACATGAGAATAAGGAAGCAATGGAAACACTGAGCTGCCAGCAAAAGATAAAATGGCCGTAAGAAGACCTCATAGATACCATCTCACACCTGTTAGAATAGTTATAATCAACAGGACAAGTAATAACAAATGTTGGAGAGGATGTGGAGAAAAAGGAAACCTCATACACTGCTGGTGGGACTGCAAAT
>NW_011899381.1:3551-4670 GCF_000151845.1 Pteropus vampyrus | reverse complement strand
CACACTTGAAGCATTGGATTTTTTTATCGTGCCACTCCAATAATTTTTAATTAAAAAGAAATTTAGTTAATTAATAAAGTATATGAAAAAGTATAAACATGAAAGCAGAAATGGCTACATGGGGTGGAGGGTAATTAGATTGCTGAAGTACTTCAAAACCTCACTAACCACACCTCCCTTGTCAGCAGAAGCAACTTTTCCTCCCTAAGGTCTCATAGGGCTGTTCTTGCCTTGCATGAAGACTCTATAACAACCCCTGGAGCAGTCAAATCTTTTCATGCACACCTCCACTAACTCTCATTTTATTATTTTATTCAGACCTGTAATGAAACTGAGAGTTTAGCATTCCCCAAGGGGCCAATTATAAAGTTAACATGGGGAAAAAAAAGTTAAAAGTAAAAACAGTGCGAAGCTTTGTTAATCTTTATTGAAAAAAAAATCATAAATAATATTCATGAGTATGGATTCTGAGAGCATTTGACCAAAGAGAAGTAAATATAATTTTATAAAGCTGAGTTTCTTTTAAGAGTATATTGATTGAGAATTTAATGTTCCAACTAAAAAGAGAGTGTGGATAGTTCTAGTTGTTTGTTGCTGAGCTTTGGATTCCATTCTCTCTCACTGAATAACAATGAGAAGCTAGAAATTACTTGGTCTAATGTAGTGGAAGAAATAGGAAAACTGATTATTTATGAATGTCAAAACAGATTTAAGATGTATAATCTACTGCTACTTAGTTCCTATCTAATGTCTCTAGAGATGGTTTATAAGGTATTGCTTTCATCAAAGCATGGACAACTACATTTTTTATGAGAATTATAATATTTTTGAAATGTATTGTGGTGGTGTTTCATTGACAGTTAGAGATGTTGCTAGTAGAGTCTACTATTTTAATGGATTCCCCGGTCTTGAAATTATGCAACCACAAGATAATAGAGGCCAAACAATTTCATTTAAATGTAAAAACTATTAATTGATTATGGAGTTCCTGGGACTGAAAGAAATAGGCATCTCATTAAAGTCCAATTGAATTGTAAAGGATAAAGAGTTATACAAAACTAAACAAAATGAAACAAACAAAAAAATCTAGATCTGGCAAGCAGCAGTTTACCTTGAATC
>NW_011899381.1:0-1950 GCF_000151845.1 Pteropus vampyrus | reverse complement strand
AGTACCCATCTGACACTATACCTACTTATTATAATATTATTGACTATATTCCTTATGCTATACTTTATATCACCATAACTATTTTGTAACTACTAATTTGTACTTCTTAATTCCTTCCCTTTTTTTACCTACTCCCCAACCCCCTCCCGTCTGACAACCATCAAAATGTTCTTTATATCCATGAGTTTGTTTCTGTTTTATTTGTTTATTTCGCTTTTTAGATTCCACATGTAAGTGAAATCATATGGCATTTCTCTTTCTCTGTTTGAATTACTCCACTAGATCCATCCATGTTGTTGCAGAAGACATGATTTTATTCTTTTCTTATGGCTGAGTAATATTCCATTGTATGTATGTACCACTTCTTCTTTACCCATTCATCCATTGATGGACACCTAGGTAGCCTCCATAACTTGACTATTATAAATAATGCTGCAATGAATGTACAGATTCTGATGTCCTTTTAAAGTGTTATTTTGGATTTATTTAGATAAATATCCAAGAGTGGTATAACTAGGTCCTTCTTTTGTCTCTTGTTATAATCTTTGTTTTAAAGTCTATTTTGTCTGGTATAAGTATTACTAACCAAACTTTTTGTTTGTTTCCATTTTCATGAAATATTTTTGTCTGTCCTTTTACTTTCAGTTTCTCTGTGTTTTTTTATCTAAAGTGAGTCTCTTGTAGGCAGCATATTTAACAGTCTTGTTTTCTTATCCATTCATCTACCCTATCTTTTGATTGGAGCATTTAATCCATTTACATTTAAAGTAATTATTGATGGATATGTAGTTATTGCTATTCTATTATTCATATTTTTTATCTTTTTTTCTTTTTTATTCTTCTTAAAGAAGTTCTTCCAACATTTCCTGTAATACTGACTTGATGGTGATGAACTATTTTAATTTTTTCTTGTTTGAGAAGCTCGTTATTTCTCTTTCAATTCTAGATAATAACTTTGCTGGGTAAAGTCATCTCAATTGTAGGTTGTTGCTTTTCATCACTTTCAATATTTTGAATATTTTGCGTCAATCCCTGATGGCCTGCTAAGTTTCTGTTGAGAAATCTGACAGTCTTATGGGAGCCCTTTTGTAAGGTAACTAACTGTTTTTCTCTTGTTGCTTTTAAGATTCTTTGTCCTTAACCTTTAGCTTTTTAATTATGATGTGTCTTGGTATGGGCCTCTTTGGGTTCATCTTGTTTGGAACTCTCTGTGCTTCCTGGGCTTGTATGTCTATTTTCAACAGGTGAGAGAAGTTTTTCATCATTATTTCTTTCAATAGGTTTTCAATTCCTCGCTCTCTCACTTCTCGTATTCGTATGATGTGAAGGATGCTTGATGTTGTCCCAGAGGCCCCTTAAACTATTCTCATTTTTTTTATTCTTTTTTCTTGTTGCTGTTCTGATTGGGTGTTTTTTGCTACTGTATCTTCTAAATTGATGATTCGAACCTCTGCTTCATCTAATCTACTGTTGATTCCTCCTAAGGTATTCTTCACTTCAGTTATTATATTCTTGATTTCTAACTTTTTTTTTTTATGTTTTCTATCTCTATTTTTATATTTCCTATCTCACTGTTAAAATTCTCACTGAGTTCGCCTACTCTTCCCCCAAGTTCATTGACGATCCTTAAGCATCTGGTAGATTAGGTAGATTGTTTGTTTCCATTTTGTTTAGTTCTCTTTGGGAGCTTTGTTATATTCTTTTATTTGAGACATGTTTCTTTGTCTCCCCATTTTGGCTGCTATGTCATCTGGTCTTGGTAGAGTGGTTTTATATTGTAGATGTTTTGTGTGGCGCAGTCTCCCTGGTCACCTGAGCCGAGTGTTCCATGTGCTTCCCTTGTATAGATTTTATGTGCCCTTCTGTTGTTATTGAGCCTTGGTTGCTGTGGCACATCAATGGGAAAGATTGACTCTCAGGCTGATTGGTTGTGAAGACTGGCCGGTGACT
>NW_011899380.1:4247-6527 GCF_000151845.1 Pteropus vampyrus | reverse complement strand
ATTATGAAAATTACTGACTCCATCCCCTTAACAACTGGTAAATTTCCTGCTATCACAGATTTGGCTAAGTCTCTTCTGTTCAGTGCCTATGTCAACAGCCTCTCAGCTGCATTTGGCCTTCACCTCTGAAGGGATATGATACACCATTACCTGGTTAACCCTCCGAGAACCTCAGTAGCCTCACCATCCCACAGTCTCTGCAGGCAGGATCTGAACTGCATCCACTTTGCTCCAGGAGCAAAGATGTGACCTGACACTAATGACATCCTCCTTTGAGGACATGTTTCACATGCATTCAGAACATACAAATAGTGAAAAAAGGAGCTCACAAAAAGTGGATATGCTATTGATCCTCACATAACGTAAGGCCCTAATACCTTGGTTAAGTTCCTGAAAATTATTTGATAATCAAACGACTGCTTTTTCCTGACACTGAAGGGTCCCATTTAGCAACCACAACATCTGCTAGAATTTTTTTGGTGTTGGGGAGGCAACACCAAATTTGTTTACAAATTATACTTGAGTTTATGATGTTACTGGCAAATTGGCCCACCTCGAGGGCACCTTTACCACAGAAGGCTCTAGATTGTTTAAGTTGCCATGCAACAGGCACTTCTGTTACTGTCCTCAGAGTCACCTTCACTGTAGAGGCTTTGGTGACCTTATCTCACCTCCTGGTGTTATCCATGGTGGCCTTAAGTTGTCCATAGGCTTCTGATGAAAGAACCTGCCCTGGCCCCATGCTATGCCATTAGCACTCCATTATAACATAGTGGGCTCTCTTGGAAATAGAGACTCTCATAAACGCTGAGCGTGTGACCCTCTGCCAAGCTGACCATTACACCTTTGGCCTGGGAAACGGCACCCCACCAGGTAAGGATGCCTGCTGATATGTCCATGTGACATGATGGAGCCAAATCTTGGCGCTATGGCTTATGCCACCTCTAGGAAGGTGGCCCCTTCTCTATTCTGTCCATTGAAGGGATCCCTAGGCACTCCTGAGCCAACTCTCCATGTTGGAGAGTTGGCTCAGGAGTGCCTAGGGATTCAGTGATCGCCCAGCCCTGGGGAGGGCAGACTCTCAGGAGGACCACATACACTTGTACGTGGGGGAGCGCAGTACAGAGCTTCGGCTCTTCATCCCTTCGTTGGGACATTCCTGATTAAGGACTGAGCCCAAGGGTCACACAGCTCCCCAGACATCCAGCAGTCATCTTACTGCTGCTGACCCACAGTTGTCCCCATCTGCCTATGTTCACAGGCCCTTGAGCTGCCTTTTTGTGGTAAAAGAACTCTAGGGATGTCTTGACTGAGACACCCCATGTGCAGATCTAGGTAACACTTGTCTGCACTCCAAGACAACCAGCTCCCCCAAATCAGACTCACCAGGAAACCGCCAACCCACCTTGGACTTCCAGACTCTGCTGATGGTAACCACGGCGCTTCTCAGAACACAGAGCACCCCGTTCTCCCACGAGGCATTCTGTGGAAGCTTCTCCTCCCGTACTGGTTGCAGGCTTGTAGGGCACTGCGCTGGCTTTTTGACAGAAGGTCTGATCAGTTGAATGAAAGATGTCCTGTTTCACTCATCAGGGGTAAATTGTAATGAGTCTGTCTTAATTTTTTTCCCCAATGCACTTTTTAAAGGAACAGTTTTAAGTTTACAGAAAAATTGATTAGAGAGCACAGAGTTCCCACATAAGCCCTGTGCATCAACACAGTCCACACTATTTTTTACACCTTGTATGACTGTGGTATGTTTGTGACAATTGCTCAGCCAATATTGATGCAGTGAATTGCACAGTTTAACTTCTGGTCAAGATGACGGAGTAGATGAATGCTGTGCTCGCCTTCTCCTACAACTACATCTAAATTAAAGAGCAGCCTTTCTTGAGAACCATCTGAAGTCTAGCTAAACAGAAGTTTTGTAACTAAGGATCCAAAGAAGAAGCCACAATGAGACTGGGGTGGTGACGAGAAATGAGCTGGTCCCCCACCCATGTATGGCAGTTAATTGGAAGGTATATCTTGGCTGTGGAGTCCCCTCCTGAGGAGTGAGGCGTCACAGCCCCATTCCAGGCTCCCTAGGATGGACCACCAGTGCTGGAAGAGAAGCCCCCACAATATCTGGCTGTGAAAATCAATGGGGATTCCATCTAGGTGAGACAGAAGGCTGTTAGAGAGTCCCAGCCTTCTCTTAAGGGGCCCGCACAAAGACTTGCTCACTGATGGACGTACTTGCTCTGAGCTCCAGTGCTGGAAAGCAGCTCAAAAAGACCC
>NW_011899380.1:0-1947 GCF_000151845.1 Pteropus vampyrus | reverse complement strand
CAAACTCATAGATACAGAAAAATTGATGGTTGCCAGGTGGGAAGGGTTTGGGGGGCTGAGTGAAAAAGGGGAAGGGATTTAGAAGTACACATTGGCAGTTACAAAATAGTCATGGGGCTATATACATAGCTCCATGTATAAGGTATTTCGTCAGTAGTACTATAATTATGTATGGTGCGGCAGGGGGGGGCCTTGATTTACTGGACTTAAGGTGGGTATCACCTTGTAAGTTATATAAATGTCTAACCACTGTCCTGCACACCTGAAACTGTTGTAATATCGAATATCAATTGTAATTTAAAAATAAAATAAATAAGAATACACAGTTTACAATGGCATTGACTTTTTTCCCTGCCTCTTTAATCCCTTCTTCCCAATTCCAACCCTGACCTATGGTTGTTGCCATTTTCCCTTAAGAACTGGATCTCTGAAGGCAGGGCATCTCCTCCCACATGCTCATGGCGTGTAGCCGGGTCCTAGAGCACCCGGCACACTCGGGGTCCAATGCACCCGGAGCCCAGTGCACCCGGGGTATGGTCCGTGGCTCCACCTGGGGCGCAAACCCAGGACCTTCTGCATGTAAAGCATACATGCTAACCATTACACTATAGAGCCACTCCTGGCATTGACTTTTGTGTTATAGAATCTGTGTGGGTTTTGTCAGATGTTTAATGACATGGATCCTTCGTTTCTGTCATACAATTTCTCTTACTTGAAAATCCCTTATGCCCCTCCTATTGTTTTCATCTCTCCCTCCTACCTCAAATCTTTCACAGCCAAACGTCTTCTTATTGTCCCATAGTTTTGTCTTTTCCAGAATGTCCTATACTTGGAATCATACAATGTGTAACCTTGTTAGATTGGCTTTTACTTGACAATGTACTTTTAAGGTTCCTCCATGTGTTTTCAGGGCTTGATGCCTCATTTCTTGCCATCACTGAATAGTATTTCATCGTATGGATTTACCACCAAGTGTTTATCCACTCTACTCTTGAATGACATCTTGCTTAACTAATTCTTGCCATTTAGGAATGAAACACTTACAAACATTCATATATAGGTTTTTCTGTAAACATAAGGTTTAAACTCATTCATAAGGTTTAAACTCATTCATTTAGATCAATTTCAAGGAGTATGATTGCTGTATCTTATTATGTTGTAAGAGTATATTTAATTTTGACAGAAAATTCCTGTCTCCAATGTAGACATACCCAATTCCATTCCCATCAAGAACAAAGAGGTCTACCTGCAGTTTCACATCTGCACCAATATTTGGTGTTCTGAGTGTTTTGAATTTTTGACACATAGTGATAACTCTTTTATTTGTAATACAGTGACATATGTTGAACATGTTTTCATATTGCTTATTTCTCATACGTATTTTTCTTTGGTGAGTTGTCTGTTTATACCTTTTGCTTATTTTTATTTAGGTTATTTGTCTTCCTGTATGCTTGGGCTTTAAAAGATTTTATTTTTTTTGGCTATTTCAGATATTAGTCATTTATCAGAAAAGTGTTTTACAGATTTTCTGCTAGCCTGTAACTTTTCATTCTCTTAACATTTTCCCAGAGCAGGTGATTTTCATTTTAGTAAAGTAAAACTTTTTTTTCTTTCCTGCTGGATTATTTTTTGGTATCCTCTCTGAGAAGAATCATCACTAAAGACAGGGTCACAAAAATGTTCTGTTATCTTTTAGGAATTTTTTACTTTTGCATATTACATTTAGATTTATGATCTATTTAAGTTATGAGATTACGGTCTATACCTAAGAGTGTGTGAGTGTGTGTGTGCGTGTGCGTGTGTGTGTGTGTGTGTGTGTGTGTGTGTGTGATGTGAATATTCATTATATCCAGCACTGTTTGTTTAAAAGACTTATTTTTCTATTGATTATCAGTTCACTATATCAGTTGACTATTTTTGTGGTGGTCGATAGGAAAGCAATTGACT
>NW_011899379.1:1477-3249 GCF_000151845.1 Pteropus vampyrus | reverse complement strand
CCTTGCTAAAGTACATTCGGTCGGGACAGACGGAACACACCTGGACTTAGTGTGACCCTGCCCCGCCCAGCCTTTCATTGGGTAGTTTCTGGATGCGGAGACAGGTAGTGGGATCGTCTCTCCAAAGACTCATTCTTAGGAGCTTCTGGCGTAGAAGCGTCTTCTTCACCTCGGTTCACTTTTACCGGCCGGTGGGGCATGTACGGCGGGAATACAATAGGATTGGCCCACTGGTGTGGAGTCCATGGAGCCAGGTATTCGAAAGACATTGATTTCAATGCAGCATAGAATGGTAGGTGTTACAGGGAAGCTGGAGGAAAGAGGACATGACAAGATACCTGAGGAGAAAAGTTTGAACAGATGTAGGCAATCCACAGATACAGGGCTAACAAGAACTCTTTAGGGCAGGAAAGATAGGATCCATCCCACTGTTCTTCGCTCTGTATCTCTTCCTTTTTTTGAAATCTTCCTCCGGATTCTCCTAATAGCTCTTCTTTCTCCTTCAAGCACAGTTAAGAAGGTAGGCTCTGGAGTCAGATTATTGAAATTCAAACTCCAAATTCCTCGGTTTGCCTTTCTTATCAGCTGTGTGAACTTGGGCAACCAAACTTCTCTATGCCTCAGTTTCCTGAATGGTAAAAAAAAATTTAAATCTAACTCATGCGGTTGTTGTGAGATTTAAGTGAAATAATCCATGTAAACCACTTACAGGCCTGAAAGTGGTTTCAAACACCCAAAATCAAAGTGTTAGCACTCTGCCAGCGTCTCCGGAACTCCGTTGATCCAGCAAAAGGAATTCCACACTTGCCAACAGAAACGATGGGCTTATTAGGCCTTCCTCCTGGAACTTAAGCCTTGCCCCAGTCAGGGGACAACCACCTGACAACCACAAAGACTGAGTCAGGGAGTTCCCCAGGGTATGGAGTCATCCTCATGCGGAGCAGGGGTTGGAAAGGGCATCAAAGGGGAAAAGAGAGGACCCAGTTCAGGCAGGTCACACTCAGCCTCGGCCCCACACAGGCAGCACTACCAGCCTGCTCCAGAGAATTTAGATCATTTTGAGGAAGACATTCCAATGGGGGAGGGAGAAGGGAGAAGGAGATAGAGGGTTTGAAGCGTGCCTGGGGAAGTAATAATAGCTCAAAATTGTTCAAATTTAATGAAAACCACGAACTACTATTTTTAAAAGGCATTTAAATTGGAATGGAAGAATTAAAACTATTTGCAAATGACAACCTTGTATGATTAGAAAGTCCTAAGGAATCCACGAAAAAGCTACGGGAGTTGGTTGCAGGCAGGATACAAGGTCAGTGTAACAAAAATCAATCTTTTTGTACATACTGAAAAGAATAACTGGAAGTTGAAATTGAAAATAAAACCATATAATGTTCGTCAGCTTCCTAAAACATGAAATGTATAGGGGTAAATTTAACAAAACGTGTAAGACCTATGCACTGAAAACTATAAGTCACTGCTGAGAAAAATGAAAGACAAATAGCTATGCCATGTTCATGAATTGGAAGATTTGGTACTGTTAAAATCATCAGTTCTCCCTAAATCCCAGCACAATCTATATGTTTTTAATTTGACAAGATAACTCTAAAATGTATACAGAAATGCATAGGAAGAACAAAGTTGGAGCACAGATTTACCTGTTTTCAAGCCTTGCTATAAAACTACAGTTTTACAGGATGGTGTGATACACATATAGATCAAGGAAACAGAATAGAGTTCAGACCCCAACTGATTTTCAACAAAGATGCCAAGATATG
>NW_011899379.1:0-562 GCF_000151845.1 Pteropus vampyrus | reverse complement strand
CATAAGATAGGAAGAGATTGTTTGTGCAAAATAGGCTATTTTATGAAGAAAGATCCCTCTGATTGTGGGAGAGTAGAGATTAAAAAGAAAGGTTGGTGGAATCGGATTTCAAAGAGAAAAGATGCTTCTTTTTGGATAGGAATAAAGAAAATGGAGATAGAGATATTTTGAGGTAGGGAAAACAAAGTTCATATAGCTAGCCTAATTGAAAGCAAGAAGGTTTGGAATAGCATTTTGCATATAACCTTGTTTGACTTCTTGAAAAATCTTTTAACAATCTACGGATTAGTCTTTCTAGTTAGAATAAAAACTGATTACTTAGCTTGCCTTCAGAGCTCTCTGCTATAACTCGAGCCCAGGGGAGCCAATAAAACATTATTTCTTAATAAGTACCTATCACCAAAGTACTATGATCTAAGGTCAATTCATTGTCCAAAAACTAATCCAACTCTCTATTCTTTTCATCCTCTTTTCATCATACCCAAAGTGTTATTTTCTCTTCCTTCTTGTTTATATAAATCTGATTCACTCTTCAAGGCTGCATTCAATACCAATTCTTTCA
>NW_011899378.1:0-4100 GCF_000151845.1 Pteropus vampyrus | reverse complement strand
GAGAGGGACAGCCAGGCACGCAGGTAACGGCCATTAACTTGCACTGAGGACTTCAGGGACAGGAAGCCTTGCGGGCTCAATGAAAACAAGGCTGCTGCCTGGAATGCCAGCGCGGGCCTCAGCCTGGGCAGGGTCAACTGTCATCGCCACCAGCGGCAGAGCGCCCTGTCACCGACGAAACACTTTCACATCCGTTATCTGGCCAGTGCGCAAAGAAGCTCCGAGAGGTAGTCGCCCGTTTGCTAACAAAGCCTGTGTTAGAAAGGACAGGACCCAGGCTTCGCAGGGTAAAGGGACTGTGGAGTGGGTGACGCTAGGGATGGCAGGGCGCTGGTGCAAAGCCAGGCAGCTCAGGCTCCCCACATCAGTCAGTCGGTCACTCCACAAACAGTACGCGGAGCCTACCAGGTGCCAGGCTCTGTGCCAGGTGCCATGAATGATGGAGCTTGGACCCTGACTTTCTGGAAAGCTCACGGTCTAAGGAGACAGCTGAAAACATGAGTTAAATGCCTGGATTTGGAATTCAACTGCCCGGGTTTGAATCCCGGCTTTGTCACGTACAAGCTGCATGACCTTAAGCAAGATATACAACCTCTCTGTGCTTCATTTTTCTTCTTTAGAAAGGTGTAATAGTACAACATACAGCACAGTTATAAAAATTTAATCAGTTAAGCTGCACCTTGGACAGTGCCTGGCTCACTGTTAGCTGTCATTACCAGCTTCACGTCCAACGTGTAAAGTCCGTCGCATCCTAATCCAGGTCACCGTCACTTCTCACTGGAATTCTCCGCCTCCTACCTGGTCTTTGAGCCTCATCTAGTCCATCCTGCATGGAAAAGCGAGGGTGGCAAAGAGACCACCGTGGTGAGCACACTGGCCCCTGCTTCTCACGGCCCCTCGGGGGAGTCCAAACTCCGTTCTTGGTTGGAAAGGCCCTACACCCGGACCCCGCCCACCTCGCCAGGGTCTGCCCCGTCCACGCCCCTCTCTGGCACACTGAATGACTAGCCACTCCGGAATTTTCTTATTCTCTCACTCATTACTTTAAATTTACAAAAGCCATTCCCTCTTCTTAGACATCTCCTTCCTGTCCCCTCCTCTGGAAAGCCAACCTCTCTGCTGAAGACCAGCCAAGATGCCACCCTCTTTGCGCCCATGGTCCTGGCGTCCCCTCCCTGCAACACTCCCACACTGCAGCACAACCACCGGCTGTCCTGTTGACTGCTCCCAGGGCACCGTGTGCATCAGTGCAGTCAGGCCTGTGTCTCACTGACGCCCCAACTCCAAGCACAGAGCCTGGCACGGACAAGGGGCCCAATGCTTGGTGGTTAAGTAAACGAGTGGAAACCTGACACCAGTGGCCTCTGAGTCTGCCCCTGGCCCTCACTCTCTGTAATGTTAACATCGAGACCCACAGGAAGGTGAGAAAGGCCCAGGGCTGGTGCCAAGGCGTGCCAGGCCAAATCCGGCCTCCTGTGAGCCTCGGATTTATGGGCGCGCCGTGGGGCCAGCCTCCCCAAGCATGTAAATCACCGCAGAGCAATCTGGCTCCGGAGCCAGGAGCCTCCAGGCTCGCAGCGCTTTGCAGAGGAGCCGCTGGAATTAGGCATAAATCCACCTCTTGATTGAATAAGCAAACACCCGCTGCTCAAAATGATTTACCAAACCACAGGGCACCGGGGCAGACGGCAGGACTGGGCACCATCTGCCAGCGGCGGAACCTCCCCAGCTGCGTGGCTGCGTGGCGTCCTCCATCCCTGCCCTGCCCTGGTCCCACCTGTGGCCTCTCTTGGTCCACTCATTGAGCGCCCACACTGAGCCAGGCAGGCGCTGACACACACACTATCTCATTTAAATGTAACCTCTGCCACAACCTCAGAAACTGGGCATCGTTTTTCCCTCCAGTTTTTTCAGGTGAGGGAACTGAAGTGCAGAGAGGCTACGACACACCCAGCGCCGCACAGCTCGTGAGGGGCGGCACCGAGATTCGACCCCAAGATACCCACCCACACGCCCAAGAACGTGTCTGCGCCCACTAAGTTCCTTGTATTTCTTCTTTGTCCACAAACGCCTGTTTTCACTCCTCTTCCTGTGCTTTTTATTTCCCTCCCCCACCCCCAGCTTTTTTGACGTGTAATGGGTATCCGAAAAAAAAAAAAATGCACACAATTAACGTGTGCATGTTGATGGGGTCGGACATAGGTGTGCACTCACGCCGTCACTACAACCAAAGCGGTAAATACCCACCACTTCCACAATTTTCTGTGTCCCTTCACTGGGGACTTACTTGTTTGGTTGGTTGATTGGTTTCAGGTTTGTTTGTTTTAGGTGGTAAGAACCTCTCACACAATATCTACAAATTTAGGGACTTAACAAAGTTGGGGCATGCAATACCTTACTGTCACTTTGAGGCACCGCTTCTGTACACAGAACTATTTCAGGTGTCTCACATAAAAGGAATCACACTGTATTTGTTCTCTGTGACCAATGTATGTCACTGAGCATAATGTCCTCCAGGTCCACCACGCTGTTGCCTTTTCTCTCTCTTCTATGTGCCTATGTCAGGATAGGGTAGGTCCTGCTGAAGTGAAGGGACCCCAAACTTCAGCGGCTTAATACAACAGACCGTTTTCCATTTTTTGCTCAACCTACACATTTAACGCACAAACTTGGAGTCCTGATCCAACACGGCCACCCAGGCACCTAGGCCAGCAGACTCTGCCCTCCTGGACTGAGTGTGTCATCTGGTGACTGGAGCAGGGGATGAGCGGGAGTAAGAAGTCTAGCACTGCAATTAAATGCCTTTGAGGGAAAGGTGTGCCTGCCCCTGCTGCTCACAGGCCACCTGAGTGACTGCTTCTGCAGTGCCCCACCCACAACAGGATTCAGAGGGCCAGCCTTCCATGTGCCCTGAGGGATGTGATGACTTTAATTTAATTTTTGCAATTACAGTTGACATTCAATATTATATTAGTTTCAGGTGTGCAACACAGTGGTTGGACATTTACATAATTTACGAGGTGATTCTCCAATTACTCTAGTACCACGTGACACCACACCTGGTTATTACAGTATCACTGACTGTATTCCTTATGCCGTACTCACATCCCTGTGACTGTTTTGTAACTCCCAGTTTGTACTTCTGAATCCCTTCCCCTTTCGCCCAGCGCCCAAACCCCCACCCATCTGGCAACCATCAGTTTGCTCTCTGTATCTATGAGTTTGTTTGTTTTTTACAACTGCCAAGATAAGGAAGCGACCTAAGTGCCCATCGACAGACGCCTGGATAAAGAGGAGGAGGTGCATACACGCAATGGAGTATTACTCAGCAATAAAAAATGAAATGTTGCCATTTGTGACAACATAGATGCACCTAGGGGATATTATGTTAACCCTTCGTTGCTGAGTGGTGCACAACACTCACTTATTCCTTCATTCGACAGATACGTACTGCGCTAACCCCACAGGCCAGGCCCTGCGCTGGACGCTGGGAATGCAGACGTGAAGCAGCGCACGTGAGCCCTGCACTCCCGGGCTCCCTTTATGACGAGGGGCACAGGCGTGTCCCCATACGCGTGCGAGCGAACCAGAGCGGCGCGGCGCTCCGTGGCAGGTGAGCAAACAGCGACGCGAACATCTGTAACACAGAAGCAACGGACTCCACCCCTGGCCAACTCAGACAGACAGGGACCGCGACCCGAGGCTCCTGGGAAGCTCGAGCCTACGCGTGACACAACGCGCTCGTCATCCCGCGTCCCTGCTGCTTTCCACTGACATTCGTTGGGAGTGGCGTCCCCTTTCTCGGTGCAAGAAGCTCTGCAAACAAAAGTAGCTGGCCTCGGACGCCGAGAAAGAACTAGAAACGTCCTTGGGGCTCCTCTGAGGAAGCAACGGCGGCGCCGACGTTCAGAGGACCGGCAGGAACCAACAGGAGGAAGAGAAAGGGGAGCAAGCACCTCGCGTTTTCCCGCCCCGTCGCCCCCCAAAGTCCACGTAGGGAACGAAAGGGATGCCACAGCCGTCAGCGCGCGTCGCCAGCCAGGCGCTCGGTCAGCCTCGTTCGGCCCCGCACCCGCAGCCGCACCCACACCCACACCCGC
>NW_011899377.1:3339-4813 GCF_000151845.1 Pteropus vampyrus | reverse complement strand
TTGACAACTGAGCTGTACAACTTCAATGGAAATATAAAAAAGCCAAGATTCGCAAAAAGAAGAACAAAGTGGGAAGATTTGCTGTCCAGGTATCATATTACATTACTGAGCTTTAATAATGAGAAAAAGCAAATAGACAAATGGGAGGGAATAGAGAGCCCAGAAAGAGATTTATCGGTATACGAAAACTTGATTTATGAAAGAGTGAAATTGCAGGGCTCTAGGGCATGAACAGATTTTCAATAAATGTTTCTAGCATAATTGAATAAGCTGCAAGAAAATTTAAATAAAATTAGAACCCTGCTTCATACCATATAGAAGATATTAACTTCAGGTAAATCATAAACCTAAATGTGAAAGGAAAAACAGTAAAGATTTTTTAAGTCATTAGAGAAAAGTATCTATAAATTTGGATATGAAGTGATTACTTAAAATAAAAATGTGATAACTATAAATATTGGTAAGTACCAACATATTAAAATTAAAAATTCCGTTCTTTAAGAGATAAAAAGAAAAACAAACCAGAGAACGTAATTGGTACACATATGGACAAAGAATTTTATTCAAATACATAAATATTTCCTGTAAACCAGTAAGAAAAAGATAGGCAAAAGAGACCAGCAAGAGTTGTGAAAAGACATTTTATTAAAGAGAAAAGCTAAGTGGCCAATGAAAATATGAAATTTTGTTCAACCTTATTAATCATCAAAGATAAGCAAATTAAAACTAAAACGTGATACCATTTTACATACACCAAATCAGCTAAAATGTAACCTGCTGATGATACCAAATGTTGGTGATGATGTTGAGCTAATGGAACTCATACATAGGTGATGGGAATGCAATTTTTTTTAGCCAATTTGGAAGACTGTTTGTAGTATTTCCTAAGGCCAACCATGCATTTCTAAGTGTATAACCAATAAAGCTATGTACATATATTCATCAAAAAGCATGTACAACAATTTTATAGCAGCATTATTTGCAATAGCCAAATCCAGAAGGAATATGTATATAAATCTCATAAATATAATCTTTAATGAAAGAAAAAAGATACAAAAGAATATGCACAATTATGATTACATTTATATAAAACTCAAAAACGGACTATATTGTTTAACGATGCAGGCTTCTATGGTAAAGAAAAGGTCTCATTTTACCCTCAAAAGTGGGGGAGGAAAGAATAGTAGCTGTGAGGAGCATGAGGCCTTCAGCAGAACTGGCATTATTCCATTTCTTGATTCACATAGTGATTACAAGAGAGTATATTCTATAATGTGTTTGCATACTATCAAATAACATTTTTAAAAGTTTCAAAAATCCTCTTTAATCCCCACAGACAATCACTTTTGACACTTTGTGTACTGAATTTAAGAATCATACGATTTGTTTTTAGCTATTTACTTTAAAAGATCGGAATCCTCTAATGTTCTGAATGATGTGTCTTGCTACTCAAATTGGTATGATATTTATTTCT
>NW_011899377.1:0-379 GCF_000151845.1 Pteropus vampyrus | reverse complement strand
AACATAAAAACACTTCATAGCAATATGTCTACAAGCAAGGGTTTATGGGACCAGATACCTTGGTAATAAAACAATGCTTACAAACATAAGTTTACCAAAAAAAAAAAAAAAAAACATAAACCACAAAAAGAAATGATCCTCCATGATGGAAACATTAACAAACAAGAATATTCAATCTCAAAGAAACTGAGATAGAAAAGCTAGACTCCATAAATAGTACATTGAAAATGAATATAGAGACAAAAGAAAAAAAAGAGAAAATATAAGGAAAAATTACTTTACAAGAGACTGAAAAAGAACTAACAGCTTCAAAAGTAGAACTTCAATGTAATGTCTAGGAATTACATACACAACACATACAATGATTCTCATTAAGCAT
>NW_011899376.1:4601-5052 GCF_000151845.1 Pteropus vampyrus | reverse complement strand
TCCCTCCTGACAACCATCACTCTACTGTCTGCTTCTATGAGTTTGAGTATTTTAGGTCCCTCGTATAAAGACTTGTACAGCATTTGTCCTTCTGCAGTTGGTTTATTTCACTTGGCATAACGTTCTCAAGGTTGATCCACGCTGTTGCATGTCACAGGCTATCCTTGTTTTTTATGATTGAATAATAGTCCATTGTATGTATTTACCACATTTTCTTTATTCATTCATTCTACATCTTGGCTATTGTGAATAATGCTGTGACGAACATGAGAATGCAGATATCTCTTCGACATCCTGATTTTAATCCTTTTGGATATTCAGAAGTAGGATTGGTAGATCAGATCATAGCTGTTCTGTTTGTAATTTTTGAGGAGCGATCATATCTTTTTTATAGTGGCTGTACCAATTTACATTCCTGCCAGCAGTGTACAAGGGTTTTCTTTTCTTCACA
>NW_011899376.1:0-2211 GCF_000151845.1 Pteropus vampyrus | reverse complement strand
TGGTGGAATTTGGCCTCATCACAGAAGCCCTAAACTGTGCTTTATGAGGGAAGATCAGGACCAGCTCTTGACCTAAGCGGCCTTCTAGAAACATTCTGTAGGGTGATTGAAGTGGAAAAAGCACTCTGATCACATTCTCCAGTTAGCCTTCTGTCTTTAGGAGAATCAGAACCTAGACAATCTATAAGAGTTCGTTTTTTTATGCAATGTTTTTTTTGTTTGTTTGGAAAGTAATACACATCCATTGTATAAAATTTAAAATAGACAAAAATAATGAATGAAAGTATAATTCTACCAAAGAACTGTAAGACAGGTATGTTTTAAATTTGCATCGGTAATATTTCATGTTCAGTTATGTTCATTACCATGCTACTTTTATGATACTCATCCCACAATTTGTCCATTCCTTTTATATTCACTTCTTGAATTAGAGCCTCATTTTAAAAACAACTTTCACATGCCTAAGACAGTTACCAAGAGTAAGTCTATGTTAATTCAGTCAAGTCTGACTTGATTGAGAAAAGGTTGACTATATGGGAATTTTAAGCATGATGCTTTGCAAAAAAAAAAAGTTCTCTTTTAAGGAGGTGTGACTGTCATCACTCCATATTGTGCTGTGCAGGTTTGTGTATTGTTATTGAGTTTATTTTACACATATATAATGTGCATGTAGCTCCGATGCACAATGGTGATGGTATCCAAAAATCCCATCCCTGTGGAGCTAGTTTTTTAATAGTTTCTCCAGGTTGACTGCAAATTACCAACAAAATTAGGACTAACATTTGACCAATCTATTCTGCCACAATGAGGACACCTTGTTGAGGTGAGCAATCTAGAAGAATTGGTTTCTGGTGCTTTCTACCAGCCATAGAGAATCAAACCTGATCTCTGGCTGAAGCACCAAAGTCGGTTTTATTAAGCACCTACTGTTTATGCTAGACTCTGCTGAGTGCCAGGGCAAATGAAATATAAATATGTTGTTTATGCTCTCAAGGCCTTACTCTAGTTCAGGAAGCAATAGATAATTATATTGACAGCCCCTGTATTAATCTTAGGTACTTTTATACTAGTAGCTATTGCTTTTTAATTAACAATGACAGTTATCTCTCTAATCAACTATTATATACCTAACAAGTGATTCCACTAAAGAAACACAAAACTGAGGTTAAAATAAATTAAGATAGAGGAAGTGAAAGAACTTCCGATGTAGACTTAAGAAGATCACATATTCTTGAGTCAGACTGGTGTGTGGTTGTTGATTGAAGGTGCACCAGTTTCTGTGAGACCTCCATCAAGTGTGTTAGCAGTCGTGCTCAGGCTGGGGTTATGGTGAAGTGACACATTTTAAAGTTGTATTTTCGATGTTGGAATTGGGCTAACACTGAAATCTTAATTTGTTTACTTAACTTTGTTTTTGCATTAAAAATGAATTAGGCCAACTTCCATCGCTGAAATTTCATTTCCCAGTGTGAATAAAGTGAGAGAAGTCCTTGAATAAAGCATTCTTCTTTAAAACTAGCATGAGCAAACTAACCTTACACATTCAGGTATATTGAGGCAAGCGACTTATTGAAGCGTTCATCAACAATTTATTTGACTCATTAGTAGACTCATCTTTCTTCTATTTGATAGTTTTTTTAATAGAAAATAAAATTTAAAAGGATTTCTCAGCTGAACAGTTTCAGACAAAACTGTCAATTCCTAGCCTGCACCTGCGGGACTTTTGAAAGCAGTTAACATCAATCATAACTTCCTTTAAATTTTTCCATTAGTTCAATTCAAGAGGAAGGAAAACGCATAGTTTATTTGGCGGAGCATTTCTGTCCTTGACTGTCTATGGGAAAGTAGTTGACAGCTTTTGAAATTTGCTTTTATTTCAGGCTTGGAGTTGCAGAGAAAACTGCACTCTTACGTAGTAATTTAAAGCTCATATTGCCATCTTTTCTATTTACACAATGTCACACTGTCACTTCTTTACTACTTGCAGGCTCTCATAATTCTCCAGACAGAACTACTATGGCTTAGCAATGTAGGATCTCTAGAATGAATCCTAATGTTGAAATATCTTGACCTTGTGAAATATCAGCATATTTCTATCTAAGTTTCAGCTGTCATACCAAGCTTTAGGTGAGACATAAGGCTGTGGAGGCATTTGCATACTATTAAGTTACGCTTATGTTAAGGTCTAATATTGTAGTTGTTAACTTATGA
>NW_011899375.1:2581-3448 GCF_000151845.1 Pteropus vampyrus | reverse complement strand
TTTTTCCTAATTTTTTAAATAAAAATTGTTAATTTCTCTTCTCTATTGTTAAGTAGTAGCTGTAGATGTCCTTTCTATGCAGTAACTTAATTGTGGAATATTATCACATATTCAATTTTTAATATTTAACTTTTAATATTTAACTTTTAACTACTCTAACCAATTTTGATCTGTCCCTGGCCTATTTTCTCAGACCTAGTCCTTATTCTAACATTCTTCAGTACACACAGAACTCTGTATCATCGCCATCACAGAGTATTGTGTATCATTCCCCTTGAGAGTTTAATCAGATACTCAGAATAAATTAAAGAATAATAATCCCTGTATTAAGTTCTCCAGAGAAACATAACAAACAAGATGTACATATATATATATATATAAAAGGAGACTTATTATAGGAATTGGCTCATGGAATTATGAAAGCTGAGAGTTCCCACAATGTGCTGTCTGCCAGCTGTAAGCTGTAAGCTCAGGAAAACCAGTGATGTAATTTGGTCTGAGTCTGAAGGCCTGAGAATCATGGGAGCCTGTGGTATAACTCCCGGTCCAAGGTGGGAGAACTGAGAAGGTGGTGAGAGAAGGTAGATGAAGTCAGTGGCTGATGTAAGTCCTGGAGTCTCAATGCAAGAATGGATTGACATCTCAACTCAAGAAGAGAGAGAGCTTACCATTTCTCAGCCTTTTTCTATTTGGGCTGACATTGGTGAGAGGGCCAAATTGCTTTTACAGGCTCCCATGATTCTCAGGCCTTCAGACTCAGACCAAATTACACCACTGGCTTTCCTGAGCTTACAGCTGGCAGACAGCACATTGTGGGAACTCTCAGCTTTCATAATTCCATGAGCCAATTCCTATAATAAGTCTCCT
>NW_011899375.1:0-895 GCF_000151845.1 Pteropus vampyrus | reverse complement strand
TAATTTTCATGCTTTTGTAAAAGAAATCCCAGAGAGTTCCCTTGCCCCTTTCTATCATGTAAGGATATACTTAAAAAAATTAAAAAAAAAAAAAAGCCATCTATGAACCAAGAAGCATGCCCTCATCAGACATCAAATCTGCCATGACTTGATCTTTGATTCCTCAGCCTTCAAAATTGTGAGAAATTGTTGTTTCAACTGCCCAGTCTATGCTATTTGTGTTATAGCAACCTGACTAAGATAGGGTTTGTGGAGGTCGATGAAAATTCATGGAGGAAATCAAGATACATTAGCAAGTTCTATATATAAAGTTGTATACTATTCCATTTTCTTTTTTTGCAAATGTTATTTTTTTCAAGAGTACATGGAAAAAAGAGATTTAGAAATTCTACTGTGGAATTTATTTCACTACCAAATTTACATACACTTGTTCTGTTACTTTAAAATTTGGAAACAAAAACAAAACAAAACGAAAACCAAAAAATAGTTTTGAATTTAGTTGGTTCAAATGAGAAATATGATGGTTAAAACAACAACAACATGAACTCCTTAAGAATATGTACTATGAATAAATTACTACAGATTTTGGTGTTTTATAATGAATGTATTTCATGCCCAAATGAAATGGTTAAGATTTACTTGGCTATGCTGTAGATTTGCTACTATTTTGTAAATATATCTTAGATGATAAAATTTATAGTCAATGTTTAACTGTGCACACTATATGTTAAAACTAGTTTAATAAGTGTTTCTCTAAAGCGATATATCTCAATTGTATCCATAAATTGTTCTATTCAATATGCATAAATGACAATATACCAACAAAGAATTGAAATTTAAAAAAAAGATTAATCACAATTGTATTCTAATAAAACAACTATTCTCGTTATTCAAT
>NW_011899374.1:3977-7679 GCF_000151845.1 Pteropus vampyrus | reverse complement strand
TTAGAATTTTCTAGTTCACCAGATGACAGCTGTTTGCCTCCCAGGCAAGCTTTGCTTTCATAAGAGACAAAGATCGAAGGAAAATGCCATCTTCTGGGGAAGGGACTCATGTGGCC
Organism: Pteropus vampyrus; assembly: GCF_000151845.1. Lineage (NCBI taxonomy): Eukaryota > Metazoa > Chordata > Mammalia > Chiroptera > Pteropodidae > Pteropus > Pteropus vampyrus. The sequence goes on along the minus strand of NW_011899374.1, from coordinate 7,563 downwards.
TGACACCTTCCTAATGTGGCTAAGAGGGTTGGCAGGCAGGACAGCGGGTATTTTCATTTTTATTTTCATTTCAAGGGATTCGTGCTGCCGTTTCGGACTAAATATGCAATATCTGCCCGCTGACTTTTCTCCCTGTTAACTCTCATCATGTTAGCTGCTCTGTTTTCCTCTCTGGATTTCTATTTTATTATTATTTTTAAAATAGAACTAGAAATCAGGTAATACTTTCCATATTCCATAAGAGGATTGGTCCTGGAAGAATCTTAGAAAAAAATATCTTCAAGACATGGGTTCGACAGAGAACAAAAGTATCTCAAAAACATTGTGTGTGTGTGTGTGTGTGTGTGTGTGTGTGTGTGTGTGTGTGTGTTTCTGGTTTCTCTGAGGAAAGCAAACAGGAAAAGCTCACGGTGGTGATTTGTTATCTTTTCTGTCTCCAGCCCCCACCCCCTGTTCCCCCACATCAGCGAGGCATCATTTCTCTCCAAACCAGACACTGAAAAAAATCTCAGGAGGCACTTGCAGATCTTATGGCCAGTTCCAAAGGCCAGGGAGCCAGGGGACTCTGTGCTGCCATCTAGTGGTGCATCTTCGATACAGCAAGCTGCTTGCCAGAATCCTGCTTGAACTTGGCTATGGCGGGAGCTGTGGTTTGGCTTGCATCCTTATAGAGCTTTGTTGCCAGCCATGCAGACTTCTTTCTTTTTCACTCCCTGTGCCCCCTTTCATTTTTGCATGTTGGCACTTCATTTCATGTGTCTCCAGAGGCTACGGTTTGGGTTTTGATATATTTGCTCTTTTGGAAAGGAGACAATCGTGCAAACAGATGCCTCTGACAACGGGTAAATCACAGGCTGCGTGACCCTAGGAAGTGCTGAACATGAGGAGACGGCGACTGAGCATGAAAAATGTGACGAGGCTTGTTCCTCATATACACTGTCTGGGTAGGTATTTTTGAGTGTCCTGACATTTTCCTCCAGGGCATATTTGCCACCATGTCTGTTGCTTAGGTTTGGGGAGACTCAAACCCAAGCTGGAACCTTGGGGGAAATTTGCTTCAGGATGCCAGGCTGCCTCTCAGAGGCGTGGTTCGCACAGACACCTGTCGATATCCGAAATGGAGCAGCTTCCTCCTACCAGAAAACAGCCACTTTGTAGACCTTCCCTGGTGGGTGGTAACACAGTTCCTTGGAGTTATTCTGCTTGTCAGACAGCTCGGGGGACATTGCGGAACCGCAAGGAAGGCACCAATCTCCCCCGGGGCCTCCGGGGCTGACATTGTTTTGTTCTGGTCTGCGTTCTGAATGCCTGGGAGGTGGCGAAGCCCATTTAAATGTGTGCCTTTGGGGTCAGACCTCGTTGCAGTATTCCAAGTCTGCCTCTTGTGTGACCCTGGGCACGTTTCTTAACCTTGGTTCCTCATCCGTAAAACAGGGATGGCGAGGAATTTCTTTTTGTGTGTGAAGTCATACATATTAGATTCTTAGCACAGAGCCCGGTACACACGAAGTGTCCGGTAAGTGTGCATCAGTGTCAGACAGTGTTTCCCGAATGAGAAAGTGAACCGAATGAGCCGTGACCTTGAGTCGGAGCAGAGGACACTTGGTGCGCGTGGGGGATGAGGAGGCCGAGGGAGATGGACTCCCGAAGGTGTGGCTTTGTGCACACCACTTCTCACCAGAGCCGTTGGCTCGAAGACCAGTGTTTTCGTCTCTTGGCAGAATCAGGGAAAGCGGAGTGAGTGGTCTTAATTAACCTGCGCTTGAATTTACTCTGTAGCTGCTGGACCCAATTAAGTGGGTGGAGGAATCAGCCTCTCACCAGTGATTCTCTGTCGTTTTCCTTTCTTTCTTTGAGGGCCTGGGACCTTAAGCGTATGCTCCATATCCATGCCAACCAGACACCAGGGGAAGGATCAGATATGGCAGCTCCGTACCAACGTGACCTTTGCCGGAATATAAAAAGAGCGCCAAGTGTTATTAGAAGGGAGGGAAAAGCCCACTAACCTACAGCTGAGGTTTAGGGCTGTTCCCTGTGAGTGTGCACCAAAAAAAATTCCAGATGTGAATCTGCAAACCATCTGGTTGGAATGACTTTGTGCCGGACTGTAATTACAAGCTATTTATTATGAATCTCAGGATCCTGTTGTGGATCCTGACTGGCTCCTGGGTTTCTAATTTAGCAAAGAGTTCCTATATTTAGGACAGTGTGTGTCTTTCTGTTTATCAGAACCCGAAATGCGACTTCACACCCACTCCAACTGCCCGTGGAGCTTTGAATGCCCTGTGTCTGAGGGTCCTTCACTTCAGAGAAGAGACGCACTTGCAGGGTAGGCCTTCCTTAGGCTGCGGCCAGGTTTGCATAAGGCTTGGGCGACAGATGCTCTGCTTGGGAAGAGTGTTCACCCCGCAGCCACCTTGGGGTGGAGGGTGTCAGTGTGGAACTACGGCTATAGGAATTGTGCTTTGCAAAGCGAAGTCACCCTTCGCAGTGCCAAGTGGCATATGTACCTGGTCACCGTTCCTGATTGCTTTGGTGGCAGTAGGACGATATTATCAATTTTTAAAAATATGCAGCTTTTAATTTGCATTGTGATCATAAAACTATGTCTCGCATTTGTAATATAAGAAAAACTATGAAAAGAAATTGCAGGGCTGTGACCCACAGTGAATCTCGATGCCACCATCTTTATGAAGAAGACAGGGCAGGGATGCCTGGATACCTGGGTTCAGACTGCGAGTCAGCTGCGGACAGCTCTCGAACCCCTCAGCCTCGCTGGCCCCACCCAGCAGAGGGTGTCAGTCCTGCCCGCTTGCTGGAATGACCTGAGGAACTGAAAATAAAGGGGTTGGCCTGGCCCTTAAGTAAATTAGGTCTGAGCTCCAGGGCGTGGGGAGCAGTGCAGGCTTGGTCACCAACGCGTGGGGGTCTGACTTGCAGCTCAGCGGGAGGGCCGCTGCCTCACAGGACTTTGAGGAGTAAACTAGGTTGGCCCTGCAAGGTCCCTTACCACATAACAGACACTCCAAAAGGGGGAAAACAAGGAAACGGGGTTCCTCAGGTCAACCGCCAAGACTATGCACCGAGAACCAATAATTACTGAAAAATGAAAAGGTCTGCACCGCCAGCCCTGTGCGGGCGGGGACAGGTAGCCGAGGACGGGTGTCCTCGGTCTGGGTGGCCAGGCAGGTCCTGCGATGGCCTCATCAGTATGTTACCACGTTGGCCTCAGGGATCCTTACCCAAAATGATGGTCACTTCCACTGTGCGTCACCCAGTGGAAAAGTTTGAGCAACATTATTCCCCGGCTTCAGTGGCCCCACAAAGCCACGAGGGCAGTGAGTTAACAAGGCTACGTGCCAATAGTGCTGTTGCGATGATGAGGCCCGAGGCCCGGCCCCCCGGGGCCCCACATCCCTCACTCTGCCCCGGTGGTAATTGGTGAGTTGGAGGCAGTGGGGTTCTGGAACTCTCGGAGGCTCTGATCATTGGAAAGGGGAGGAGACTCATTTTTAGAATGAGGCCCTGGGAGCATCTTGACAGGGCTCTGGAACCCCTAGGGAATTGGGGGGCAGCTCACAGCTGA
>NW_011899374.1:0-2018 GCF_000151845.1 Pteropus vampyrus | reverse complement strand
TTTCAACACAGGTTTCCAAGCTCCTCCCTCGCCCCACTCACTTCTGCCACAGGAGTCTTGAAGCCCAAATTGGATCCTTTCGGTCCTTATTCAATTTTTTCTTTCCTTCTAGATTAAATCTGAATTCTTCCCTTTGTCTTCGAAGCATCTCTAAAATACCCTTACTCCACCATCATCTCCTGTGGGCCGCTAGGCGTGCATCTTCTCTTGAACATGCGGTCCCTAGTCTTGCTTCTTGGCCTTAGCCCAGGTCTTGCCTCCTGACCTGTCCAGATGCTGCCTGTGTTCAGGGTTTCCTGGCCCTCATTCATCATTGTCCCCTTTAGGTTTCTATGGCAGGAGGAAGCTCACCCAGGTACTTCAGTTCTGTGCTTTTCTCTTTCGTTATCACATTTGTGTTCAGGAGATCATCTGCTCTGTGTATGTTAGTGCGTGTGTAAGCAGAGTGCTTAACAGAGCGGGGTCCCCAGGAGGCAAAATGAGCTCTGGAGTCATACTACCCACAGTCCTGGGTCACAGGGTGTCCCCCCCAAAGTCCGTATCCACTGGGAACCACAGGATGTAAACTTATTTGGAAATAAGATCTTTAGAGATGTAACTAGTTAAGAGACCATTATGCTACTGGTTTACGGTGGCCCCAGGTCCAACATGACTAGTGTCTGCATGAGGAGAAGAAGACAGACAGAGACACACAAGACGGTGGCTCTGTAACAAGATATAAACACCTGGGCTCTGTTCCCTGAGATTCAGATGCATTTGTATGTGGGATGGGGTGAGGCTTCTGTCTTTTTCAAGAGCTCCCTGGAGATTTACCATGTAGCCCAGGTGGTGAATCTCTGAAAGAGTCCTCAGCCAGCTGCCGGGTGATTTCTGTCCCACAGGAGAGCATGCGTTTTGTGGGGAGTGAGGGAGGGGAGACCTAGGAGAACCATCTAAAAGAGCTCTAGAGACCAGATAAATGAAAGCCCGTTTTTATGACAGCCACGAGTCTCTATATCCAGTGAAATCCTGTGAACTTGTCAAAACGCACTGTTATACAAAATCTGCACGTCAAGTGTTAATGCCAAATTGTTTGTTAACAACTATAGCTATTGTTGTAAACTGGAATAATTTTTTGTTAAAAACTAGAAAAAAAAGCAACAACAACAACGACAACAAAAAGCAAACAAATGAACAAAGGAACAAGAGAGGCAGAGATTGGAGTTATGCTACCGCAAGCTTGAGAGCGCCTGGCATACCAGGAACTGGGAGCAGGCAAGGAGGGGGAGGCCCTAGAACCTTCAGGGGGAACATGGCCCTGCAGACACCTTGATTTTGGACCTCTAGTCTCCAGAAGTGTGAGAGAATCAGTTCCTGGTGCCTTAAGCCACCAAGCTCGTGGTGATTTTTTCCCAGCATCACCAGGACAGTAGAAACCCATCATTTCCACTTGGGCAGGTAGAGGTGTGTGAACCTCTCTGTACCGCCGCTGCCTCGCCTGTAACATGAGGGTAATACTCGTGTCGAAGGACCTAAATGAGAAGATACATTCAAAGTACTAGCGCAGCGCCTGACTTGTCAACAGCTCTCAACTAACGGAAGTATAGTAGGTGCTCTTTAAATACTTGACGGATTTGACTATGAAATCACATTTTCCGAATCCTTTTGGAGCAGGAGTTTTCTCTAACCCTTTGCTCTCCTTTTTTGAATTTTTAAAAATATTGTTAGAATGATGATATAAGAAAGTAAATTAGATAGTGGCCAAGAAAATATAACTCCGATGTTGAGGTGCTGGTGAATGCTTATCAAAACTCTTTCCCAGTTATTCAGTTGTATAAATAAATGGGGGTGAGGAGACTTGAGCCCCAAGAACTGGCTAGCCACCTCCCATCATAAGTCAAACTAAGTTGGGACTTAGCTTTTTCCTTTCTAACTTCTCTTCTTCCTTTCTTTCTCTAGCATAATTCTTTTTAATTTTACCTTTAGTTAGATAACTACTACATGAATGTATTATCAAACTGCAGCATTTAAACAATAAA
>NW_011899373.1:0-2215 GCF_000151845.1 Pteropus vampyrus | reverse complement strand
GCAATGAGGCAAGAGAAAGATATAAAAGACATCCAAATAGAAAACGAAGAAGTCAAAGTGTCACTATTTGAGGATGACATGATTCTCTATATAGAAAACCCTAAAGACTCCACATGAACACTACTAGAAATAATAAGCAAATACAGTAAAGTCTCTGAATATGAAAATCAATGCTCAAAAATTCATAGTGTTCCTATATTCTAATAATAATGTGTTAGAAAAAGAAGTAGAATAAATAATTCCTTTTGCAATTACAACAAAAAGAATAAAATACCTCGGAATAAATTTAACAAAACATGTGAAGGACCTATATAATTAAAACTATAAGACCCTATTAAAAGAAATCAAAGAAGATATAAAGAAACTAAATATATTCCATGTTCTTGGATTGGAAGAACCTACGTTGTTAAAATGACCATATTACCTAAAGCATTATATAGATTTAATGCATTCCCCATCAAAATTCTATCAGTATTTTTTTAAAGAAATAGAACAAAAAAAAAATCATCAGATTTGTGTGGAAGCACAAAAGACCCCAGATTGCCAAAGTCATCCTGAGAAAAAAGAACGAGGCTGGGGGCATCACTCTTCCCGACTTCAAATTATACTAGAAAGTGACAGTAATCAAAGCGGCATTGTATTGGCAGAAAAACAGACACACGGTCCTGTGGATCAGAATCAAGAGTCCAGAAGTACACCCATATTTATATGGGCAAATAATTTTTGACAAAAATGCCAAAAAACACACAGTGGAGAAAGGAAAGTCTCTTCAATAAATGGTGCTGGGAAAACAGGACAGCCACCTGCAAAAGAATGAAACTAGATTGTTGTCTATCACCACACACCAAAATTAACTCAAAATGGATTAAGGACCTGAATATAAGACCTGAAATAATAAAATGAATAGAAGAAAACATAGGAACTAAACTCAAGGACCTTGGACTTAAAGAGGATTTTATGAATTTGACCTCTAAGGCAAGGGAAGTAAAAGCAAAAATAAATGAATGAGACTACATTAAACTAAAAAGCTTCTGCTCAGCAAAAGAAATCATCAACAAGGTAAAGACAATCATTCAAATGTAAAACTCTATTTGCAAGCAATGCCTCCGATAAGGGCCTACTATCCAAAATATACAAATAACTCATACGACTCAATAATAAGAACAACAACAACAAAACGATCCAATCAAAAAATGGGCAGATGTCCTGATCAGACACTTCTCCCTAGAGGACGTACAAATGGCTAACAAACTTATGAAAAGATGCTCAACATTGCTAGCTATTAGGGAAACGTAAATCAAAACACAATGAGATACCATCTCACACCTGTTAGAATAGCTATAGTCAACAAGACAATAATAACAAATGTTGGAGAGGATGCAGAGAAAAAGGAACCCTCATACACTGCTCGTGGGACTGCAAATTGGTACAGTCACTATGGAAAACAGTATGGAGGTACCTCATCACACTAAGAATTGATCTACCCTATGATCCAGCAATCCTTGTACTGGGTATTTACCCTAAAGCCTTGAAAACTCATATCTGTAAAGATATTTGCACACTGATGTTCATAGCAGCATTATTCACAGTAGCCAGGACCTGGAAGCACCTGAAGTGTCCTACGATAGATGATTGGATAAAGAAGCTGTGGTACATATATACAATGGGATATTATTCAACCATAAGAAGACATGAAATACTGCCATTCGCAACAACATGGATGGACCTTAAAATAATCATACTAAGTGAAATAAGCCAGACAGAAAAAGTTGAAAATCATATGATATCACTTATATGTGGGATATAACCTAAAAGCAATAAATGAACAGGACAAACAGAGACTCATGGACATGGACTATAGACTAGTGATTACCAGAGGGTAGTAGGTAGGAGAAGAGGGGAAGGTAGATGGGGGAAAGGGGGTCAAAAATATGGTAGCTGAAGGAAGCTGGACTTTGGGGGTAAACACACAATAGAATATACAGATGTCAAATGATAATGTACACCTGAAAATTATATAATTATATTAACCAATGTTACTCCAATAAACTTAATAAAAAAAGAAAATAATAGATTTTTGGCTAAAAGAGATGGGGTATGTATATACAATGGAATATTATTTAGCTATAAAATAAAATGATCTTACCATTTGTGACAACATGGATAGATCTAGAGAGTATTATGCTAAGTGAAATAAGTCAGACAGAGAAAGATA
>NW_011899372.1:0-4281 GCF_000151845.1 Pteropus vampyrus | reverse complement strand
AACCTACGGAGGAGAAAAAGAAGTAGCTCTAGTCTTCGTAAAAGAGGCTATTTGAACTGGGTCTTGAGAGATAAGTAAAGTTGTTCAATGAATGGAAAAAGGAATTTTCGGTAGAGAAATCTCCATTTCTGGAAACGATATGGCTAGTTTGGGAGATAACAAAAGATGAGTATACTTTGAAGAAGCAAAAGGAGGGAAGTCATAGAAGGTGAAGCTAGAGAATAAAGTTAGTTAGGGCCAGAATCTCTTTAATAAGGAGATTATTAAGGCATCAAAGATTTAACCATAGGTTAAGTGATGTTTTGTCCTGATGGCCCTCTCTACCATCAGGACAGACCACCCAGACATTCAGAAACCACTTATAAAATTTAAATGCATCATAAAAACAGCGTTTCTACTAAAAATATACTTCTTGTTAGGCTTACTGAGTAGGGAGATTTTTGAAATGTATTTTAAACATAAAAGTACAAGATGAAGCCAGAAGGTATTATGTGCAACACTCAGACAAAGATGAGGGGAAGTTAAGTTAAAAGGGCTTAGTGTCCAAGTTATCCATCATCTGCTTTCTTGGCCAACCTTTCACTCCTCCCTGCATCCATCCATATATTTTACACCATTTTGATTGTAGGGGGCCAGAAAGACTTAATAACATTATTAGTTTACAGTACTTGAGTCTTTACCATGTCCCATGCATTCTTCTAAGCACTTTGGAAATTCATTTATTTAATTCTCTCAACGTTATAGAGAACTACATGCATGCAATTATTATCCCTATTTTATAGATAAGGAAACAGAAAAGAGAGCTTGTGTGGTTGCTCATGGTCATATGGCTAATAAAGTGCAGAGCTAGCATTCAATCCCAGACTCTGGTATGAGCCCACCCTGTTATCATTAGTAGGATCGGAAAGGCCTAGAGGATTTGTGTTGTCATACAAGTTCATGACTTAGACTTGTACCCTTTTCTTAATTAAAACACCATGCTAAGGGCTATGAGTTCAGAGGCCTGCAAGAGCCTTTGGAGTGTTCTGCCTCAGAATCTGTTTATTATTCAACTTTGCATGCTCAGATTTGAGCATGTTTTTAATCTTCCATAAATATTTGACAAATAATTAAATGAATGGGCAAAGCTGATTTCTCTCCAATCACCCAACAGCTTTTTTCCTGGATCGTAGTAGAACTAGCTTGAAGATCGTAGGGAGAAGCAGTAGTAGCTGAGGAAAGGAGAAGGGATACAATGACTGCTACCTTCTTGGGTTATACATTCTGTGATCCTGTGACTAATGAATGGTATTTTGTAGTCTTTTTTTTTTTTTTTTTTACATCTTTCAGTACAAACTTGTGATGCATTTAAATATATTCCAGGCAAATGCTGACTATGACATACCAAAAGCATGCCCTTCCATCTGGCATTTTCTCTAGTCTATTTCCTAGAGTGGTTTACTATCTGGGCTCTGAGAATTTTTTCATTCAATAATCTCAGTCATTTGGGTATAGTGGGAGAAAATACTAAGTCTGAGACCTGAAGTCTCAATTTGATTCCTTTCTGTGGTTACTTTCTAACATATATGAAAAGCCCAAGCTTGAAAAGTGAATAGAGGAGAGAAGGTTTTGTGTGCTGCTTGCTAGAGTAGTATTCTTTAAAAACCAAGGAGAATGCTCTCTGAAATAATGTATCTGGTCTTTTCTGGGGCAAGGGAAGCACTTACTGCTTATGTCAAGTTTACTTGATAGCAAGACACAAATTAATTACAAAGTATTTGAGAGAAACGCTTATGATGTGCCTCATTTGTGGGGACTAAGGGAACTTAGTGAAAGCAGTAACAGACAATCCCTGTCTTCTACCAATGTGTTATCTTGCTGAGCGAATGAGATAACACATAACACACGTGAGTCAATCCTGTCTATATAAACATGCAGCTATGTATGAAATTATGTCATAGAGACTAGGAGTTCTGAGTAAGGGGAGTTGATGATGGCTGAAGCATAAAGAAGAGGTGGAAAATGAGTAGGACTTGAAGTATAAATTGGTTTTATAGAAACAATGTGGGCCTCATGATGTGCCAGGCAACAACATATTAAGTGTGTTACATGTGTGATCTCATTTATTCCTTACAGTATTGATAAGGACTAGTGTTATCAATTCCCTTTTTCAGATTCAGAACTAATATTCAGAATCGTTACAGCTGGCACAGCTGTGAGAGGCAGAGCATCTAGTCAAATCCAGGCTATCTAGTGCTGGAGTCCACATGCCTATTGCTCTGTTTTCTGCAGTGGCCTAGGCATGCAGTGAGTGTCTGTGTTTGCAAATGCCTATACATCTTACTGCAAGAAGACTTTTGGAGAGGTAGGCATCGACCCAGGCTAATCCCCAGAACGATGACTCTCTTACGAAGATTCTTGCCTTTTAACGTGGGGAACTTCCTACCTCCATTACCTGAGAGTTTGGGAATGAAGCCATTCCTCATCAAAGGACATTCTTTTCTACAATGCTGCTCTATTGTGTTTGGTACGACACAAAAAATTAGAGCCCATTTACTCTTGGAGGAATAGCTCAACTCAGCTCAGCATCGGAGATCCTGTCACACTGAGATGGAGGTAGAAATATATGATATTAGAATCCAGACATAGGACAGTTCCTCCACAACTTTAAAAAATCTCTAACAGTACAAAAGTTGGGGGAATTTGAATTTCGGGGAAGATATGCAATTAAAAAAAAAAAACAATAACGGAGGTTCAACCTTCAATTGCTGATTACATTTTGGCTAGTGATACAGACTTTCTATAAAATAGAGCCATATCTTCCCTCTGCTCTCTATATAAAAAAATACATTGACCTCCTTACAGAGAATCTCTCCTCCCCTCCCTTTCCTTTTCTCCTTTTCCCATGCACAATTTGTTGCCATCTCTGCTATATTCCTTTAAACCATTACTCTTATTATCACAATACATTATAGTTAGACTAATTCATGTCTTTCTGCCATGACAGATTGAGAATGCAAGGATCGAATACATTTTGGTATTCCCAGCACCTTACAGGCCCCACCGTCGACACCCAGCCCACATCCCCAACCCTTTGCCACATCAGTGCATCGTCTGGCTTCCCAATGCCAACAGTTGCATTTCTTTGCTTGAGGGCTTTCTCTGACCTAAGCCACCTTATCCACCCTTGTGGCAGACCAGAAATGAAGACGAATCAATGCCCCCTGAGAATATTCTCATCTCATGACTGATGGGAGCTGATATACAATACCCCAGCTTCTGCTGCCTTTGGGCAGAACAGCTCAGAAGAGTGTGTGATGCAGAGTTGCTCATGGGATAAGGCTTCATTTGCCCCCAGGAGATGATGCACTTGCTAAAGCACCTTTTTGTGGTTTCCTTCCTTACCTACCCTCTCTCTGTTCCCCAGTTCCAAATTAGTGTATCATTCACCTCTCTAATAAACTACTTTCACTTGAATCCTTGACTTGAAGGTAACCCAACCTAAGTAAGCATCCAATATCCAGACGAAGTCCAATAAATGTCCTTTCAATTAAACTGAATTACAAAGATGCATAGTGTCAGATGAGGTAAGAGACATGGAAGCACCATGCTACGTAAGTGCTAGGGGCCTGTCAGTCAAATCTGAGCACATGTAAACACGACAGGCATCACGATTTCAGGGTTTCCCTCTGCGGCAGGGAAGAGGCTGTCCTAGTTGTTAGTAGAGAGCGTGCATGTCAGGAACTCTGGCTCCTATTTTTAGATCTCTTGCTGACATAGAAAACCTCTGTTTCCTAACAGTACAATGGTGACCTCCCTACCCTCAGAGAAATGGTGCAGAATGCCTAATGAGGAAACAAGTCCCCATTTGTGGAAGCCACAGAGAAAGGGGAGGGAAATGAGAGCTTAGATACTTTTCATTGGCAGACATGGTGCTCTAAGATCTCTTCTGACAGCGAAACAGCAAGTGCTGAGTTGCCCACCAGTGCAATGGCCTTGAACAGGATTTAGGTCTCCAGCTTCCAAAGGCTGACTCTGAGTCTCACATTTCCAAAGGGTAATAATTTCTTTTTTTAAAAAACCTCGCATTAAAAGATATTTTTATAAAAAAAAAAGAAAAAAGGTAAAACCATGACTCATGCAGATATAAAATGAATACGTGTTAAAGATTTTATTTAACTCATCAATCAAAGAGGGAACTGGACAAATGGCATAACCAGTTTTAAAAAATCCAGAGTCCACACATTTATAGATCAAGAATATTGAAACGAATGTGCAGATGGAGGCAAAATTAGCCTCTTC
>NW_011899371.1:4700-7317 GCF_000151845.1 Pteropus vampyrus | reverse complement strand
ACATGTGACCAAGATTGTTATGATTATCCATTATAGATTTTCATCAGTACATGTAGCAATTTTGGTGACAGTACAGTAAGACTCAAGGATGAGTGACAGACAATATAAGTCATAAGAAATGATGCATAGTACTAATCCTTACAAAGTCATTATCGAAGAAACTGGTATGTGTTCAAAAGTTATCTAAATACTTCACGTTAAGTACAGAGTAGCCATTGAGATTACATCCCATACTTATTGCATATTTTTCAGAAATGGCCAAAGCCTAATTTTGCATCTTAGCTTTGTCTTCTACAATATTAGTTGTTAAGAAGCAATTTACATGTGTTTTTAACCATAGTCATTTGGTCAGAACATGAATAGTGCTGTGTCAAAGTTGGTAGCCAGTCTTACATGTGTGGTTAACGGTCTGTGCATAATTGGGTATACATCTAAACGTTCAGTGCTCCAATTTAACTGGAAAAGCTGTGAAACACATTTCTGGCAAACCACCCTCTTCTTTCCATTTTCCCTTCAAGGGAAATATTTTTGTCAATTACCATTGAATAATGCTAGGGCTGATTTGTAGATCTCATTTGTTCATTTCTTTTTTTCGATAGAATCTTCCAAGGCATTTACAACATTTCATAATCTTTAAAATGTTTGACTAACCAGTTAATCTGTTTACAGTGTGTTATTGTACATTTCTCTTCTAGTGCCCTTTTCTTACCCTTGAAGATTTTCCTAAATACCTTTATTGTGCCTCAAAAATATCAATAATTCAATTATGCTTTGCTGTATAAAGAATACTATCCAAATTCCTTAACCTGAAATTTAAATCCTTATGATTTTATATGAAATTTTTCTTATTCACTTTATCCAACTGATTATTTTTCCACTTTACTTTTAGTGAATCCGTCTGTAAACATTCATTGTTATTTTTACCACTACATCATGAATTTTACCTCTTGAATTATTAGCCAATATATAAGCCGCAAGTTAACTCTGATATCCTTTGAGATATTGTAGCAGATGTTATTGGTGCCTTGCCAATGACCTTATTACTCAGTGTTCTCATACCTTTGAATGGCTTCTAAGGCCACACACCTGTATCCACCTCCAAAAAGCTTTCTCTGACCAATATAACGAAGTTATGCATAGAGAAGATAGTAAGTACCAGGGGGAGCCATCCACCATCTTCTTTACAGAGGCGGTACTACTCTGAGGCATGTTAACACATTCTCCCAGGAGACCACAGAGGGATTGATCCTTAGGCTCCCGTGTGGTACCTCCTTATTAATACACCTTATATCAGTTTCTTTACCCTCCCTGCTTCTCTCTTCATGCTTCCTTGAATCACATCTCAAATAAAAAATCTTGCACACAAATAAATCATCATCCTAAAATGTGATCGAGAGCAACCCAAACTAAATGAGAAGACTTCCTCCTCAAATGATGCAGTTCTACTCATTCGACACTATTTGGCATGTAGACTCTATCAAGGCTGCAGAGTATCAACTTTCTTAATAAGGCTGTTTTTGCCCGTCTCTAGGTCTTCAACCTTAAATGCTGTGCTTTCAGAGAACAAATGTATTATATATTTTAGGCCATTTATAAATCAAAATATGAGGCTTACTTGTCAGTAATGTAGCCAACTGCAGGAGTTCCAATCACATATCCTGTCAAATAAATGGACCGTGACCATAATCTGAGTGACTGTGATTTACATACTAAATCCCACTGAAAAGAGAAAAGGGGTAGCTTCAAAGGTCACAGAACAATTAAAATCAGACATGCAAGCTGTAAAATCATTCAGTCTGAGGTAAAGAACATCATTTTGATGATCTATGCTTGAAAAATGAGAGATGTATGCTTGAAAAAGTTTTAAAAGTTGCAAAGTAGATTTCGTAAATGCTCATTATGTTCAAAAGACTTTCGAGAGGCTCTTGTGATATATTGATGACCAATGCACTCTTCATTAAGGATTTGAGAAACTGTGGAAGGAAAAGAGATATGGAAAAAATACTGGGATTAGGGGAAATGGGAATAAATGTGAAGTGTTAAGATTATATGTTAATGGAAGAACTAAAATAATCTGAGAGGACAGGGATTGTTTTTATAAAAAACGTGTAATTATTTTTATAAAAAAGTGTAATTAATCTGAAACTTCCTGTCTGTATAAAAGGGAAGGAAGGGTTGTGAGCAAAAGGTGTTCATAGTAAGTGTTCATTAAGGTGAAAGTATTCAATTCTATTTTATTCCATTGAATTTCTTTCCATTTATGAGCTTTTCCAGAAACTACATGGAGGATGTGTCTGGAGAAAAAACTGTAAGATATATGGAATGATATTAAAATTGAGAAATCTTATTTTTCAGATCATTCAAATAATTTATTGGAATACACATAATGAACTAAGACAAAGAATTTATTGATATGTTTAAGGACTATAGCATGATTGGATTTTTGTTTTAGGAAAATAAATCTTGCTGTAGTGTATAAAATATATCAGGAGAATACAAATGTAGGGGAGAAAAATTAGGGGGTTATTAAAATAATGGAGGTAAAGTTTGTGATTTGACTGGTTTGATAGCAGTGGAAGTGGAAATATCAATACAGATACTCAGATAAATTCTATAA
>NW_011899371.1:0-2855 GCF_000151845.1 Pteropus vampyrus | reverse complement strand
GTCCAAGCATGGTTCCATCTCCAGTTCAGTGCTATTTATGGTCAAGTCACTGGAGTTTAAAAGTTGCCACTGGGTTTGACGGAACTGACGACATTGTTCCTGCTTGTTGTTTGCATTCATCGGGATGGAAATTCTTAGGAGTGCTTCCGTTGATAGGTTCCTAGAAAGCTTGCTTTTAGATGTGATGTTGTCAAGGAGATGGACGTAGCAACGGTGAGCAGGAATGGCTGCAGAAAAGTTTTCCACTAAGTTGTCAGTGCTCAGGAGTATTATTAGTGAGAAGGTGGAAATTACAAGTATAATTTGGAATCTTCCAAAATTTCCTGCATGTTGAATAAGTTCTGAGAAGGCCATGGTGCTGGGATGGAAGCAGCAATGTGAGGAATAAGAATTTTCTGAAAACATCTTGATATTGACAAATACTTCTAATTTATTGACCCCCCCAAAATCCTCCAAATACTTATTTATAACAGTATGACTAGAAACATTTAGTTATATACTTTCCTATAAAATATTGTTTTCCACTCCTCTTCACATTGTATTGAAAGCCTTAGCCACAGAAATAAGACAAGAAAAGGAAATAAAGGTATCTGAACTGAAAAGGAAGAAGTAAAGCTCTCGTTATTTGCCAATGACATGATACTATATATACAGAACCCTAAAGATTCCACCAAAAAACTACTAGAACTGATCAATAAAGCAGTATACAAAATTAATATTCAGAAGTCAGTGGCATTTTTATACACCTATGATGAAATTTTGGAAAGAGAAATTAAGAAAACAATCCTATTTATGATTGCATCAAAAACAACAAAATACTTGGGAATCGAATTAACCAAGGCGGTAAAAGATCTGTTCTCATAAAATTATAGGTCATTGAAAAAAGAAATTGAAGAAGATACAAATAAACGGAAGCATATACTGTGTTCATGGGTAGGAAGAATCAACAACATTAAAATGGCCATACTACCCAAAGCAATCTATAGATTCAGTGCAATCCCTATCAAAATACCAATGGGATTTTTCAGAGAGCTAGAACAAATAATCCTAAAAGTTATGTGGAACCATAAAAGATCCTGAATAGCCACCTTGAGAAAGAAGAAGAAAGTTAGAAGTATCACACTACCTGATATCATATATACTATGAGTCTACAGTAATTAAAACAGCATGGTACTGGCATAAAAACAGACACATTGATCAATAGAACAGAATAGAGAGCCAGAAATAAATCCACACCTATACGCTCACTTAATATAGGACAAAGGAGGCAAGAATATACAATGGGTTAAAGAGAGTCTCTTCAATAACTGGTGCTGGGAAATTGGACAGATACATGCCAAAAACAGAAACTGGACCACCTTCTTACACTGTATACAATAGACTCAAAATGTATTAAAGACGTAAATGTAAGACCTGAAACCATAAAATTTCTAGAAGACATAGTTAATAAATTCTCTGATATTGCTAACAGTAATTTCTTTTTTGATATATTTCCTCAGGCAAGGGAAACAAGAAAAAGTAAATGGGACTACATCAAACTAAAAAGCTTTTGTACAGCAAAGGAAACTATCAACAAAACAAAAAGACAAACACCTGAATGGGAGAAAATATTTGCTTATGATACATCTCATAAGAGGTTAATATCCAAAATGTATAAAGAACTCAAATAACAACAACAACAAAAAAAACAATCCGTTTAAAAAATGGGCAGAAGATCTGAACAGATATTTCTCCAATTAGGAAATACAGATAGCCAATATGAAAAGATGCTCAAGGTCATTAATCATCTCAGCAATGCAAATTAAAAACACAATGAGATATCATCTCATACCTGTCAGAATGGCTATCATCGATAAAGAACAACGAGTATTGGCAAGGATGCGGAGAAAAGAGAACTTTCATACACTGTTGGTGGGAATGCAAATTGGTACAGCCACTATGGAAAACAGTCTAGAGGTTTCTCAAAAAATTAAAAATGGATATACCTTTTGATCCAGCAGTTGCACTTCTGGGAATTTATCCAAAGAAAACCGAAACAATAATTCGTAAAGATCTATGCACCACTATGTTCATGGCAGCACAATTTACAATAGCCAAATTAGTAGTTGATAGTCGTGGGGATGGGGAGCACAGCATAAGGAATGCAGTTAGCATTAATGTAATGGCTAGGTGGAGAGCCAGAGGAGAGAAAGAGCAATTAGGGAGATCATTTTATAAACTATGTAAATGTTGAACCAATGTACTGTATACTTGAAACTAATAATAAAATAAAATTAAAAAAAAATATTATGTCTTGACTTTCTCTTTTCAGTAATGCTGAGTCAAATTGTACATATCAACTATCATTTAGAAAAACTAAAAAACTAAAAGATATGCAGATAGATTAACATACAGATCTAAAAGCTTTGAAAGAGAAACAAGCTTTTGAGGAATTATTGGGCACAAGTTAAGGCAAACGAAAGTTTAATAAGGTAAGCTTCAAATTAACGTTTATTTTGTGGGCATGCTGATATAAGAAAAGTATTAAATTTGTTTAAATACATTTACAAGTCAGTGAAAGGAAAAAAATAAAGCTCAGAATTGAAATAGTGTGAAGGGTCTAACAAAGACTCCGTCCATAGTAATTGCAACTAAAACTAACTGCATCTTCAGGATAAGAGGTAACTCACAGTGGTTTAGTCCTGTATTGTAATAATCACGTTTCAAACACCTTGGTCATAGAATCTTAAGCATGAAATTTGAATTATGTTTCACAATAAGAACTTTTCTATGTATAATAATTAGAAATGATGAAAAGCAAAATCTTTTTTTGAGGAAGGTATCTTTCTTTATCTTAACTATCACATTATTATAT
>NW_011899370.1:4071-4721 GCF_000151845.1 Pteropus vampyrus | reverse complement strand
GAGAGAGAGAGAGAGAGAGAGAGAGAGAGAGAGAGAGGTTAATTAGCATAACCTATATGGAAAGTCCTGCCTTTGTTAAGAACATAATGCCCAAACCCTATAAGGTTGGGGGTGGGGATCAGCAGGGCAGCTGAATCTGAGACTGGTTCTCTCCTGGGGAATTCACCGTCCTCTCAAGCTACTTAGATAGGATATTATACAACTTTGCACACGACTGTGTTAAAAGAGGAGGAGGTGGCTTTGGTCGATGGCTGGCCTGGTTCTGACAGAACGCAGTTTCCACCTCTTCCGTTCAGGGTTTCCCAAGAGGCATAATTTCCCACGATGTCCTTGGCTAGCTGCCTTCTGGTGGATGTCATCATTCGTTTACTACCTAGGGTCACCCTTCACTATGTCTAGACTTGCCAATCTATAGGCTAAAGTAAGCAAGATCAGAAGCCCCCGGGTTAGCATCCTAAAGCAATTTTCCAAGACCTTATTTCCTGTAATGAGGACCTACCTCATTTATGCAAGCTTTACTCTGCTACTGAGTACACATTTTAGGAGGAACCAAACCTTCAACTTCAAAACAAGCATAACATCATATATGATAAACAGTAGCAAGAAAGAGTCAGTATGTCGCACAACCTGAGGCCAAGGTCGAAAACACT
>NW_011899370.1:0-366 GCF_000151845.1 Pteropus vampyrus | reverse complement strand
TGATTGAAAATAAAAGCTCTTCTCTCTCACGGGGCAGATGTGAGTTGGCTGGATAAGCAAAGAGCTGAGAGCCTTCAATCAGTCAGAGACGCTGCGAAGGCATTATCACCCTTTGGAGGGACAGTTGATCCAATTAGTCCTACAGCCTCTTGTATTCTCTCTCCCACAAAATAACATCTACCATTTTAACATCGAGCAGTTTTATGCCCATTTTCCAAGTATAATTACCACTGTGCCATGCCATTATACAGACTGTTGTGAGTGGCTTTACACATAATTAGGTTAGCAATATGGACCACTTCTGTCTTTCAGAGTCTCCATGGTCAATTGTCGAGCAGTTGGTGAGAAATGACCACTCTGATCTTT
>NW_011899369.1:2728-4914 GCF_000151845.1 Pteropus vampyrus | reverse complement strand
GAGATTTAAGAAAAAAAGTTGCAATGGAAGATTATGTTGCCTCATTTTCTGGAAAACTTTAGAAACTTGGCAGGTAATCTGTTATGGATGGTTTAGGTGCTCTCTCTTCTGCAGGCAGTGGTTACAGAGGTCGGCACTAGATATAACCTCTTGGAGTGCTGTCTAGCACTGGGGTTTAGTGATTCTTTGATGTTGAAAGGGTCCACAGGATGGAGGGCATCTCTCAAGATTAAATATTTCTGATGAACACTAGATGCACTTTGTGAAATAGGGTGGACTTAAGTCATCTAACAAAATGACTCACATTCTTGGAAAAGGGTACCATGAAGTATAAAACAAACCTCATTGCACTTTATCAATGTTTTTCGTCATCTAGAAAAAATAGTAGGTGGTGTAAGACAAGCAAAAATCACAGTAAAGAAAAATAAAAATTGGCAGTCTGTAAAGAATGAGGTTGGCAGTCTTACAGACTTAAAGGAAAACTTCATTAGGTTGAAACTGTAGCTAATCAATGTAGTTAGGCATTTGTAGAATTGATTTCAAACTTAGTGACTGTAGTTTAAAATGTTTAACATGTTTAAAATGTCGAGAATCTAAAGAATGGTGAAGTTAAAAATTCTGTATGGATACTTCATGATCTCATCATTAAGAGCTATTGTTAAGATGTAACGCATATGCTATAGCCCCATTTGTTAGTTTTATAATTCAAAGAAGCTTTTAAAATTATTAAAGGGACTGGGAAATTGCTAAATAATTCTTATATTTTATGTATTTAATACAATTGTGTGCTTTTATGAATGATAACCATCCTGTAAGAGCTAACTTATTAATTCTCCTACCTTTTAGACAAATATTTTTATAAATGTTAATCCCCTTTTAATCCTCAAAACATACTAAAGGTTAGGAAATAAATACTTGAACTATTAAGAGAATTTTATTTTTTGCTTAGTTTATTTTTGTTTATGACCAACAAAAGATAGAATATCAAGGAAACGTTTTCTTGCTAAACATTCACAAACATTTCTTTCAGCTGAATAGAATCTGAATTTTCTGTAAATTACAGGGCTTATCAGCCAAGAAAACAGTACTTCACATAAGGAAGTTAGGGAGGAAGTGGTTAACACAATCATACTTAGGATACAGCAAGTATATGCAGTGGATTGCTTTTTCTCTTGGCATAAAAATTGCCTCTGTAAATGTGACTGTAAATGCACAGTCACATATGGGTAAAGAAACAAGCTGTAAGGAAGGCATCAGTAGTCTTTAGTGCTCTAGTATTCCACTGAATGATTGAGGTAGCTGTTAATGAGATATACTTTTAGGAAATATTTAAGATTGCTCTTTTTTGGCAGCCTTCAGATTATAAGCCAGTCTAGTTTGGAACATTTTCCTCTCTGCTGGAAATAGTGAGCCTGTGTGAACCTCAGCAACTCTGGAGAGAAAGATTATATTTTGCTATAGGCTAACTCTTACCTTCAGCTTTTTTACAGACTATTCCTATGAAAACTGTATGCCTCAGCTGCATATCTAATGTTTTCTAAATATTCAGGTGTTTGGCATTGTGTTGCCCAGACCAATCAGCCAGCCAACACATATTTATTGCACACCTACTATATCTGCCCTGGAGATGCTTAAAACCAGTTTCCTGTGCAATCTGAGGGGTGCTGAAAAAAGCAATCCTATATCTCTTTTAAAAAAGTATATTTTAATTATATCTCTCTTGATCATTCTGTGGGATATGAGATTATTAAAGACTCAAATGCTTCACAACTGGTTTCTCTACCCATATATGATTGCACGTTTACAAGGATATTGTCATGCCAAGAGAATAAATATTCTACATCTATTATGCTTGGCTGTTAAAGATTGGCTAGTCTATTGAGATGCTGTCCGCTTACCTCATAAAAACCATGCAGTTTAATACATGACTTTGTCCTCTTTTTATCAACCTTTTTTTTTTTTAAAATATGTTTTAGTCTAAATATGAAATCAATGAAGCTCTAAAAGCTTCCAGATTTTGGTAGGTACATAAATAAATTCTCAGCTTTCTTGCTCATTTAACATATTGCATCTTAGCTTTGCAGAGGGTTTTACTAGTGAATCCTCTTAACATCTGGGGGAGTTAGGTAAATTGTACTGTCATTCTGACAGACAATAAACTTGTTGGAGCAGATTGAGGATTTGGT
>NW_011899369.1:0-1928 GCF_000151845.1 Pteropus vampyrus | reverse complement strand
CAGTTTACATGATTGGTTGCCAAAAAACTTGTAATAAAAAATAACCAAGACATACAAAGTTTGTAAATTCTTTAGTAATCTGTTTAATATATTTACTAGACAAAGCTACTTCTCTCCCAACTTTACATCAAAAAAGTACTCAGGAATTTATTGGATAAAGTTTAAGAGCCAAGATAGAAAATATAGAACATTTCGCTCTCTCTTTTTAACCAAATGGAAGCATTTAAATGGAATAATTCCAAGCATGTGTTTTTTATGGATTTTGGAAAAGATAAGAGATAGTGTCTATGATTGAAATGTGGGAATTATCTCTAAACTGTTGAATGAAATTGTAGTAATAGTCTCATGCTGCTTGTTAGTGCATATTTCTTACACAGGTTGCTAGAATGTGAGAAATACACAGCCTATGCGATGGCGCTGTGCACATATTTGGTTCTCTTGTTGAATAAATGACCAGTACAGTAAAGCTTCATTAAATTGAAGGTAGCTCATTTAAAATGTGTAGCCACTGCAATTGTTAGTATTAATAAATGACACATTTCCCCCCTTTGTATATAAATATTTGACAATCTGACTTCATTTATTTAGTATTTTTTCTGATCCTTTGCAGTTTAAAGTAAGATATGAAATATTTGGCAAATGTCCTTATTTCTCAGCTTACCTCCTTCTAACATGTTAGTACAATTAAGTACATTAAGATAAAGGGGAAATAGTGGGCTTTTAAGGGAATTATTATTAAGTACGGCTATGCCCTTAAACATTAATTTAAAATGAATACCCTTTTTAAAACCTATTGAATAACTGAATATTTGATCTGGAAAATGAGATTATTATTAATATTTTAAAAACTTATGACTAGTCCCTATAGTTCTTGAAAAGCAAAATAGAAGAAGATTGAGTTTTAAGACCTAAGATTTTTTTAGAGATGATATTTACATAACATAAAATTAACCATTTTAAAGTGAACAGCTCAGTGGCATTTAGTAAATTCACAATGTTGAATAGCCACTACCTCTAAATAGTTCCAGAACATTTTCATCAACCCAAAATAAAACCCCAAGACCCATTAAAAGTTATCCCCATTCTTACATTCCTCCAGACCATGGCAACCACCAATCTACTTTCTGAGACCTAGAATTTTTTGAGTGATGTGACTGCTTTTCGTGCAGGTTTGAAATCTATTGTGTCATTACAGCTAACTGCCTCCAATGCTTGCGATTTCTTTTATCTTATCTTGCTTTCTTAAAACTGAAGGCTGAAAAGACCTTTGAAGAAACAACTTTCACATCCCTCTTCACTCATTTAAGGTGTCACCCAAACTTTTTTTCACCAGAAAAGACTTGAGTCCCTTGTGAATCATTGTTGGTGTTTGGGATGCATTTCTGGGAGGACAGGAGAGCAACTTCGGAATAATCCTCAATGACAAAACTCTTCGTGGTGTCTCACCTACATTCCTGCTGCTGCACACACAGCAGCATACCCCTTCCTCCACAAGACTGTTGTGCAGTCTCTTTTCCTCAGAGTTGACACTCTCTCTCATTTGCTTGCAGGTTCTGCAAATACCTTAATTACTACATAGCTGCCTGAGAAACCAATATTTTGCTGGGTGGAAGTAACATTATAGGTTACACAAAAAATATTTCTATACCCAAATTAGGTGTCAAGATTCTTATCAGAAATTTATGAAAAAAAGCATTTCCTGACCTAAGGTGTTTTCTTTCATTAGCTAAAGGAGCAACAAAAGATGATTATTAGTGTAACCTTAGTATAGTGCCGTTAGGTTCAGGATGGAAAACAGAATATCCTAAGGACCTTGTGGAGAGCCTCCCGGGAGCCCTGCCTTCACTGGTGCATTGTCTACATGGGACTTTCTGGGGTTCGCGTGCTGCAGTTTATAGTAGTGGCTTGGGGCCTCAGTCCTGCCTTGG
>NW_011899368.1:2396-3324 GCF_000151845.1 Pteropus vampyrus | reverse complement strand
TCTAGTTAAACTGACTTGGCAGGATTCTTGCTAAAACTGGACAATGAAGAGAGGAACGTGGAAGCTCAAAAGTCAGAGCCTAGCTGAGAAGAGTGTTCAGAGGAGTCTGAGTAGAGTTTGGTCAAGGAGAGAATCTTTGTCAATTATAAGACTGCATTTCCATTTTGAATAGGGATTGATAGAACCGAAATTTCTGAGTTTATGCATTTGATAGTCAGAAGCATAGTCCCCAGACTAGCTTCTGGCTTCATCATTTTAAACCTTATTTCTGCTGCACTATTTACATGTCCCATAGTCCCACCTCGGAGGACACGCTCATGTTGTGACACAAGCTCTGGCTTGCACCTTTGTGTCATGCTGCTCACAATGAGCCATAGGAATATTCCAGAAGCCATTCCTAAATCAGGACGACTAGCAATAAGCTAACTATACATGGAAGTGACTGCAAACCACATAAATCAATCCCACTTAACCCTATCTGTCCTGAGTTTGGTTCAGCAAATAAGGTCATTATCATCACTACTATAATGACCATCAAACCTAAACAGTTCCGCCTGATTTTCAAAGCCCCCTACAATCGACTCCACCTTGTGTATCTATCTAGAATATGCTCCCTCTTACCTCTTCCCTAGCCTATTTATTTCAGTAAAGAAAGTATCCTCACACATGCAGAAGACACATTTACTTTACTATAATATGATATTTATTAGATCTTAAAATAAGTCAGTTGTGGAAAACTTGGAAAAATTAAAACAGCCCAAAAGGTTAAAAGCATCTCCCACAGCCCAAGCATTACTATACATTTTCTTGTGACCTCTTTTCAGTGACTATGTACTTAACTGCATGCTTCTGACAAAACTGAGAGCGCACGGATTTGTAACATGCTCCTTTCTCTCAGCAATAACTGAACACACTTCTTTCTGCCTCC
>NW_011899368.1:0-1395 GCF_000151845.1 Pteropus vampyrus | reverse complement strand
TAACAGATGCTATTATTATCCCCATTTAGCAGATGAAGAAACAGATTCACGGGGGTTCCGGTTCCTGCATTGCTCACTGTCCCTCAGCTGGTGAACAAATCCATGTCTATCTGGGTCCCAAGTCCAAGCTCTCACTACCTTACTCCCCAGGCACTAGCATCTGTTACACAATTCAGCCCTTCATTTTTGTGCCATTCTCCTATTGTTTCTGGGGCTTTCATCTTAACATCTGACACCTTCTGAGTAGCACTTAACATGGCAGTCAATGGGTCCTTAGCAGCTACGTGGCTTTTTTTGATCACCGCCCTTTGTCTCCCGCCCCTTCCTGGGTGCCAGTGGCATCCATCATCTCCATGCCAGACCCTGGGAGAAGCTGCCTTGGAGCGGGCTGGGCAGGATGCACAGAGAAGCCAACCTAGCTGTCTCCACCTCTCACTGCAAGATGAAGGACAGACCACATCACAGAAACCGGAGGAATATACCCCACCCTCTGCGACTCAGGGAGGACGACACCGTAAGAATTTTCCACAGTCTGTTCTCTCCCACTGATCCCCTAGGGGCTGAGGCCCCAGCTGATAATTCTGATCATCTAATTCTGAACTAGGCCTTCTGGACTGGTTATTAAATTCTGTGTTTTCCTCCAAAACCAGTCAGGGGGCTTACTTCCACATCTACTTGGCAAAATGCTGGGCCAGGCAGCTGGGGAGGGGCAGAGGCGTGGAGACCCTCCTCAGTCTCTAGGCACCTATATTTCTGTTGCCACAGATGCAGTACTGATGATAGAACTGAATGGCATGTGCGTTCTTTCCAGGACAATCTCTGTGGTTAGGAGGGCTTCAAGGAGATGCACCTTGGAATGTGTTTGTGGAGGTGGGGAACGGATTGAAAGCACGATTCTGATAAATGAGGAGGAAAGGCAGAAGCGTGGCTGGGCAAAGGCCTGGAGACAGGAAGATGTACGAGACAGTCAAGTGACAAGAAGTAAACCTGCCTGAATGGGCCTTCACTGCCTTACCATGGAACGAGTCTAAAATACTCCAACAATTTCTGGGAAGTATGGGGAGGTGGGGTGGGCGGGGGGTCCGTGAGGTCCGATCTCACCACGCCTATCACTAGGCCTCAGTCTACAGAACAAAAAGAAAACCGGTAGCTGGGGCTGGGTGTAGAGGGGGTGTGCCCCCAACTCAGTACACAGACCACCCAGTGCGTCTGCCTCTGTAGCTCTCTAGCACGTTCTCCACATGTATCCGCATGGCTCCCCCGACACCTGAGACTCTCCAGTGGCTTCCCAGAGACTTTAGGTCCAGAGCATGGTCATAGGCCTTTTGTGGCTTTGTCGCCCCATCTCTCCAGTATCATCTCTTGTCACACTAACCTCCTGGGATTTCCTGGCTC
>NW_011899367.1:4387-5865 GCF_000151845.1 Pteropus vampyrus | reverse complement strand
GTGAACCCGATCCTCAGACCCAGTGAGGCGTGGGTGGTCCTAACTCCTGCCCTGCTGGGCTGTGAGAAGGAGTCTCCAGGGCAGCGTCCCAGGGGTGGGTCAGAGGCTGCTGGGGTGGAGGGCCCCCCCTCCCCGCCTTGGCCGTACCCTTTCTCTGGTAAGTGACTGCTCAGGTCTGGGGTGGGCACCGCCTTCCAGGCCCCTCTGTCCACTTGCTGGTTGGGCGGAGCCCCCAAGGCTAATTCTTCCTGGTCCCAGGAAAATGAGAGCCTTTATCCGCTTAGAGGACTCTGCCAAGGAGATTACCCGAGAACTTGCTCGCGTGGTGGCCCACCCCGGGCAGGCGGGGCACGCCAGCCCTCCCGTGACTCAGTGAAGACCAGATGCAGCAGCCACAGGCCTTGCCGGACCCTCCTCGCCCTCACCCCCTCCTGCTCTCCCTGTCCCTCCCTGCTCTGGGTGGCACATGGGCCCCTCCCTGTTTCTCCAGTGCCGCTAGCTGGGCCCTCACCCCTGTGCCCATCACCGTTCCCCACGTGTCCCCATGGCTCCCTCCACTTTGTCCAAGTCTCTCTGAGGTCAGCTCCGTGCTTCCTCCCCAACCACCTTATTAAACTGACACCTGCCACACACTCCTGGTCGCCCTTTCTAGCCTTATTTTTCTCCCTAGGATTCACCACTAGCTTGCGCTTTGTTTTATTCATGTTTTAATTGTGCATCTTGTTTCTCCCACTGGAGTGGCGGCTCCCTCGGGGCAGGGATTGTCTGTCTTGTTTACTGTTGTGTCCCCATCACTCATTGGTTGGACGGATGAATTGGACTGGACAGAGTACATGTTCGCCAGGGCCCCGCCCCGCCCTGGCTGGGCTGGGGGAAGTGATGGGATCTGTGGTCAGTGGGGACATAAGCCACACTTTGAAACGTGGAATGAGCAAGGACAGTGTCCCCCACGGGCCCTGGCCTGAGTCACGGTAGGCCTGAGTCCTACCGTCTCCTTACCCCTCATGTGCAGTGGATTTGGGGAAATGAGTTTGAAAAACAGCTCTACCCCCTACTGGCTGTGTGACCTCAGGAAACTGGTTCCCCAACTCTGGGCCTCAGTTACCTCCCTGTAGAATGGGGCGGAAGCCTGTGTGCCCGCCTCACGATGGGCTCGGGCCGGGAGCAGCTGGGCAGGAGCTGCTGGTACCAGGTAACCGTGGAGAGGGAGGCGCTGAGAGCCAGGTGCTCTGCTGGGCAAAGATTAGGCGGGATTTAGGCTCATCGGCTCGCAGACCTAAGGGCCTGGCGGCTCCTAATTACCGCCTTACGGCCCGGAGCCTCCGAATCCCCCCACCCCCGTTTGACAGATGGGACACTGAGGCCCCAAGAGGGGCAGAGACTCTGCAGAGGCCCCCAGGGCCCTGGCTCCTGGCCTGGGAACCTCCTTCCAATGGCTGGGTGCTAGTCTGCCTACAGGGCAGGGCGGGTTTGGGTGG
>NW_011899367.1:0-1154 GCF_000151845.1 Pteropus vampyrus | reverse complement strand
AACGAGCTGCTCTGTTCTCAGGCCCCAATTAGCTAATTGGCCGGATGGGTTAAGAGGCTGCAGCAGGGATTGGGCATCCGTGCAGGGGGCTTTGGTGATTTAGCGGGATGTGACTGAAGGTGCAGACGCTGTGTCAGCTTAGAGGACCGGATTAGGGGCGGGCCGCGCCGAGTGGGTGAGGGCAGTGGGCGGGGCCTGGGACAGGCGGGCCCCTCCAGGGGGGGATTAGGCGTGGGTCAGTCCACACTCCGCCCCTCCAGCCTCCCATCCTTCACTTCCCTCCCCCAGGAAGAATTACTAAACCCCTTCAGGTGCTGCTGGGGAAACTGAGGCCAGGAAGTGGGCTGGGCTTCAGGGGGCATCTCAGAAGGTCAGCATGACCTTGGAGTATTTCCTAGCTCAGGCTCTGCTCAGGCGGGGGTGGGTTGGCTGAGGTGGGGAGGGTGTACTGGGCCCTGGTGTCCCATCCTCTGCTTGGGGGGTCCTGGGGTGGGACGTCACCCAGCCCGGACGGGAGACCCCCTCCGGGCATCCTACAGGCTGCCTGGGTGGGAACAATGGGGTGGCTGACAGTCACAGCAACGACTCAGGACCGACTGCGTGCGCGCGCAGGGTCCGCACCTCCTTGCCCCGGAGAGATGCGAAGGCGGGGCCACTAGCCCCAGTTTCCCTGGGACAGCCAGGCATGGAGGGCAAGTCGGGACTCAAACCTGGGGAGTGAGCGGGAGTGCAGCCCCCTCACCCCAGAGGACGGGAGGGGCGGGGCCTCGGGACGGGCTTCTCAGCAGGCTTTTCTTGACTCTCCCTGGAGTCACTGGGTCAGGCTGCTGGGCCGTGACAGCTGGAGGATACGGGTGGCCTCACCGGAGCATCCCCAGGCCCGGTAGCAACAAGCACGTGGCAGACCCTCCCTGGACTCCCATACACCTGCTCCAAGGGGCACATCTCCCATGATCCTTTGAGCCCGGGACCCAGAGAGCCCCGTATCCACACCCGGTTGGGACTTCGAAGGTTGAATACGGCATCCACAAATGGCCCACAGTGGGGACCTGGGGGCCTTGGCAACTGGATCCACGGGATGGCTGTGATCCCCGCTTGGAGAGTCTCCTGGCTCCATCCCAGGGGTCCGTATCCCCACTGTGGCTGCCAGCGGT
>NW_011899366.1:1343-2845 GCF_000151845.1 Pteropus vampyrus | reverse complement strand
TCATCATGGATTCATAATCTGGAAGGGAAGGGACATATGAATCAGAAAATAAATGTGCAAACGCAAACTAAATCAAGTGTCCTAAGAGAAAGAAATGGTTCTCTGAGAACATGTAACACAGAGATGTGATTTAGCTCAGGCAGGAGATGGGGGTGCTCCAGGAAGCCTTCCCTGAGAAAGGGACTCTAACACTAACATCTGAGTTAAAAGTTAACAAAGTGCGTGTGCGTGTGTGCGTGTGTGTGTGTGTGTGTGTGTGTGTGTGTGTGTGTTTGCGAGCAAGCACATGTCAGGGAGGGATGTGTGGGTTGGGAGTGGGAGGTAATTACAGAAACAGGAAGGCCCTCAACATGGTGGGAGGGGAAAAAAATCAAAGTTCTCAAGCATGAAGGTGAGGCGGCTAGGGCCCAATTTGTGTTAAAACCACTGGTCTCCATCTTTAGCTTGTAAGCATTGGGAAGCCATTTGACGGTTGTAAGTAAGGAGGTCAAACAATGGATTGGAGGGGATCTCATTCCCCCTAAAGAGGGCAGCAGGGAAAAGTGTAGCTTTTAGTATTTCCAAGGATGCTAGAGTTACTTGGAAACTTTCTGGAATTGCCCTGCAGCTCCCTCTCTGCGGAAGCAGTCAGAACAGTGGGCTCCTCCCTTCCACTGAGCTCTGGCAAGCACCACATCTGGGGCAGGAATCCACCATCATTTTCCATTTCATTTCTCCTTGGCTCTCCAAGGTCAGATGCCTAGATAAAGAGTGGCTACTGGAGTAGCATTTGTGCCACTAGAGTTAACTAGGTTTTTGTAACTTCAGAAGTCAGACAAGAGGCTCTATGAAGGAAAAATATTTGTCTTTTTGCTGTCACACTTCAGTGCATGTATACTTCCCAGAAGCAGAAAATACTGAGATTAAACAAGTTTAGGCACCTGTGGTAAGGCCTATCGGTGCTCAGGAAAACCATGACCTTTGAAGCCAGCAAAGTTATTGTTTCACTCCCATTCAACCCTGGCACCCTCTCATCGGTTTCAGGAGGTGAATCTTTATTTGATCATTCATTCAATCAAAGGACATTTGTTAAGTACCAAAATCCTTATTCAGAGGCACTGGAGATGCAAAGGTAAGCCCTGATCTCAAAGAGCTTCCTTCCACCATCTTTAACCTTTCCCATATATGCACACACACACACACACACACACACACACACACACACACACACATATACCAGTTACCAGTTATGTTTATGTTTGGGAGGCAACTTAGAGCATAGCATAACTGTGTACATACTATAACTATTTCCATGAAGCTAAAAACAGTCTTTCAAGGAATAAAGAGAGGAATAAGCAACATTCATTAAATACTTTTATATATCAAGCACTATGATAGATGTTTCCAGTTGTATTATCTCATCAAACTTCTATGAAGAAACTGAGTTTTGGATATAATAAAAAAACTTTCCAGGGTTCTAATAGGTCCTCAGAAAATACTTGTAGAATGAAAGAATGTAATTA
>NW_011899366.1:0-323 GCF_000151845.1 Pteropus vampyrus | reverse complement strand
ACACACACACACACACACACACACACACACACACACACATACCAGTTACCAGTTATGTTTATGTTTGGGAGGCAACTTAGAGCATAACTGTGTACATACTATAACTATTTCCATGAAGCTAAAAACAGTCTTTCAAGGAATAAAGAGAGGAATAAGCAACATTTATTAAATACTTTTATATATCAAGCACTATGATAGATGTTTCCAGTTGTATTATCTCATCAAACCTCTATGAAGAAACTGAGTTTTGGATATAATAAAAAAACTTTCCAGGGTTCTAATAGGTCCTCAGAAAATACTTGTAGAATGAAAGAATGTAATTA
>NW_011899365.1:2166-3559 GCF_000151845.1 Pteropus vampyrus | reverse complement strand
AGCCAAGGGAGCACAGAATGACAGACTGTTCCTAACGGTGAGGGGTGTTTGTGGGAAGGTGAGGTATATGCTGTTACTGGAAAGTGGTCAGGACCATGAATTGTGGCCAAGGGTGGAGGGCGCATCTCAGTTAGCGGAAGAGGAATGAATGGACAGAGGTGGGGTAGCGTGCTGGTTGTAGGGAACTAGAAGCAGCTTAGGCTGATGAGAGCACAGACTTCTGGCAGAATCTGGAAAGGGAGACCTGAGTTGTTGATTACAGAATCCAGTGACCCTAGGGAGGGAGACGACCGGCATTAATGTAGGGTAAATTGAGACACTGGAGGTTTTAGGTCATCAAATGAAGCTGTTGCCGGAGAGGCGATGGATTTTAGAAGGAAGAAGTGCCGTCTTTGACCCCAGATAGCAGCAGCTTCCCCGCATTTGTCCCTGCTGCTTCCTGCTATGTGAACCCTGACAGTCAGCAGCCATTCTGGGTACTGCCTTACTCGCTGGTAAAATCGGTGAAAGAATATAAATCCCCCGTGCTATCGCGAGATAGCTCATTTCAACTGTCGAGCAAACTCTCTTTCTTCAAACCTTTCCATGGGATTTTAAGACCCCTTCACTTGGTTCTTTTGTTTGAGTAAAATCCAAAATGGTTTACTGGGATACAAAGTGTATCTAAATCTAGAATGTGCTTTAGCAATCAGGATACTTTACTTAAAAAAGACATATGGGCCAGTTGTACAAGCCATTTTTCACTGTGATAACTATTTCCATGTCTTTTAGAGAACTGTTGGCAGATTGTTGGGGAGGGTGAGTGGCTGTGCCTGCTAACTCTCACCTCTCGTGTCGGGGAGACCGTGTGCAGACCCTTGGCACTCACTTTTCCAAATGTACAACAAAATGCAGCTGGACACCTGTCCTTTAACTAGGCAGCCGGAGGCTCTCAGCCAACCAGCCAGTGGTACTTCCGGTCTGTGGTGCATGTTGATGGCTTGGTTCTAGTTGGTCACATATATTCTTTCTGAGGCCACACTTAATATTGGAAATGGAGTTTTGTTTTTGTTTTTGTTTTTCCTTCTGTGCTTTGGTAGAGCAGATCATTCCAGAAACTGGACATGGGACAACTAGTTTGCTGAACAGGGTGATGCTAGTCCGGGTTTTGCAATATTTCTGACTGACCATAGCCTGAATCCAAGCCTGAAAAGGTGTTCTTTATAAAGCTGTGAGTTGCTCTGTTTACTGTCATTAATTCACATTTCTGACATTATTCGCCACCAGTGACATATATACAAAATAAATGCAGATAATGAAATGATATGGTCTCATCACTCATTTGCTCAAGGCTCATTGTTTACACATTTCTTGCTGAAAGTGTCAGGAATTTACCGCAACTAAGATTTTATTG
>NW_011899365.1:0-1257 GCF_000151845.1 Pteropus vampyrus | reverse complement strand
AGAGAGACAGGCTATCGCGTTAATCCATCCAACAGTTGATGGTGGCCAGGGGTGAGGTGGCAGCCGTGAAGACGGTGAGATGTGACAAGAGTGTGAATACACACTGAAGCTCCTTTATAATCACGACATCAATCGTGAAAAATGATTCAAGGAAGCCTTGTTTCAGGGCTAATGAAATCGACGTGGCCAGCGGGGCAGCCAGTAGGCTGGGAGTTTCTGCAGCTGGTGCAAGATCTAAATCCACCCAAACCTCGGCTACAGTGTTTTGAAAACTGGTGGCAGCTTCTGTTCTGGTTTAAATATCAATGGGGAAGATTCTGGATCTTTCGGCTCGTCGTGACTTCCAGAATGGTTACAGGATTGCAGAAACCACCCGGTTATGTGACAGCCATTTCGCCAACCTAATTCCAAGAGATTAGAGGCATTGGAACCAACCTCTGCCTCCTCACTTCCTGGGGGAAAGATGCCTTCTGTTTTCCTGTAGTCTGTCTTCCTCTCCCAAGAGCCAGTCTACTCTCCCTCCCGCCATGAACAATGGAAGATGAGAACTTTAGCATGAGAAGCAAAACGGGGCAGCGGTCCAGTTCCTCTTCGGTGGTTAGCACGCTCCGAGTGGAATCGAAAGCCACTGGAAAATTTCTTGCAAGAGATTGACCTCGTCTTATTTCCAGTTTCATAAAATTACTCTGACTATGTTATGGAGAGTGGTCTGAAGAAGGGCCAAGGCCGAAAGCAGAGAGATAGGAAGCCATCGTTATATTTGAGTGAATGATGATGGTGATGGGGACCGGAGTGGTAAAGATGGAGAGAGATGGGTGGTTTCACGGTATGTTTTGGTGGCATTGCTGATGGTTTTGTTGATAGCTTCAGTGACAAGGGCGAAGAGTAAGAAGCAATCTGGGATGCTGTTATGTTTTTACTTCAGCACATTGGTGGATTTTTGAAGGATTTGCTGAGGAGAAGGAAAAACTGGCAGGAGGAGGTGAGGGTGAAATCAGGAGCTCCTTTTTGGCCAAGCTTAGTTCGTGATGTCATGTCATCCTCAGCTGAGTTTCGTGGTCATCAATGAGGTGGGCCTTGAGATAAAGGCGAGAATCCTGTAGGTGTTATTAGGAACTGTCTTCACTTACCTGACTGAACAAAATCCTCCAAGGAGAAGATTTTAGTGGACATAGGTTGAATGACTTGGGTTGAGCCCTGGACCTCGGCAATTCATAGAGGTTGAACAGAAAGAAGATGCTAGCAAAGGAATCTGGG
>NW_011899364.1:4365-5842 GCF_000151845.1 Pteropus vampyrus | reverse complement strand
AATCAATGACAAGGCTTAATTTCCTCATCTTGAAAACAGGATCGCGCTGGCTCAGAGCTCAGTTTGTGTAGCATGGCACAAAGAGTGTCCGTGACGAGGCCACAAGTGAGCCACCCGGCAGTAGGTGCCGAATAAACGGTGCCCGAGGTCCTAGTAACGGTAGCAGCCGCTGTCGCTGTTATTGTAGCTGCCGGTCCCCTCGTCACGGACGCTGGGAGAGCAAGTCCTAAAATAGGTCTCCATTTTCCCCCTCTGACAAGTAAGAAGAGCAGACTGAACGATCGCAGACAATCCCATCTGGAAAAGGATTCGCAATCCAATGAAATAAGAAAACTCGTAAATCTGAGCAGAGACGTAACAGTATGAGAAACACTCTCCGATGCTCACGAGGGCAGAGATTTTGGTCCGTGTTTTCTGGGGGTCCCTTCGTCTTTCTCTGCCCCGAAGGCCAAGTGCTCCTACAGGTGAGGGTCCCACACCCCATAAGGCTCCGCTAAGGGCATCTGGTCAGGACTCGGCCACCCTCTGTGTCCCTCCCCGTGAGCTCCGGTGTCAGAGTCACAGTCTCGAGGTCATTCGACAAGTCTCTAAGGCTGAGCACACTGAAGCTGTTCATTTCATGTGACTTCATCACCACCAGCCTCCCAAACTATCCCCAGTCGGTCACTGTTTAGAGCAAAATAAATGTGTTTTTTTTCTTCTGGAAATCGAAGGACACACCTGGTCCCTGAGGCCATACTCAGCACGCCATCAGGCTCTGCAGGTTCTGAGGCCACTTCCCAATACTCGGTCCAGCAGGCCCAAGAAACCAAGGACCAGGAGACAGAGGTGGAGAGTGTTCCCCTGGCCTTGTCCCAAACAGTGACTCACGACTCAGTGACCTCCCCTGAGGCCGTTTCTCCATCAGTAGAGGGTCCTTTGACACTACTGTAACCATGTCGCCCGACAGGATGCTCAGTGCAACCCGAACTCAGCGAAACGGGGCCTGCGTTGGCACCTCTCAGCTGACCCCAAAGGCACTCATTGTAATATTATATGCAGATTTATTGCCTCAAAGAATGAGCGTTTCCTGCTTGGAAAGGAGGCCTGGGCACACCCAGGGGACGGTCCCCGAGACCAGGAACCGACAGGTAGGGGCGGTCACCGCGCCGGGCCCTCTGGGGACTGTCATGCTCTGGGGCCGGCATGTGCGGCACTCACGGAAACGGAAAGTCTGTGAGAACGACCTTGGCGATTCCCCCACGGGCAGGTGCACTAACGATGTCAAGGAGCCTTTCTGCTGGAAAAGCGCGGAACCACGGCCGCCTCCTGCCTGCGTGCTCTGCCGTCCGGGCTGGATCGTGATGAGGCCCAGGGCCTCTGTCGCCGAAGCAGAGGCCTCAAGGGACATGGTTCGGGGCGGCGCAGAGACCCTAACGGCCACGGAGGGGTGGGTGTGTTTGCGTCTCCGGCTGTCCACGGAGCATCTGGCTGCAGA
>NW_011899364.1:0-1275 GCF_000151845.1 Pteropus vampyrus | reverse complement strand
CACTGGCCGCCAGCCCCTCCCAGCTCGGCCTCCCGCTGTCCCGACAATCAGCCTCCACAGCCGTCGGAGCCTGGTTTCTCAGCGAGATGTTTCTCTAGATTTTTTTGTGTTAAAAAACAAAAAACAAAAAAAACAAAAAAAAACACACAAAAAAAACACGTAGCATTCAATTCACCATTTTAACCGACTTTAACCGCACAGTTCAGTGTTATAAACCTCACCTTGGCGTGCAACAGATCTCCAGAACTTTCCATCTTGCAAACGAGAAACTCTCTACCCACTGAACACTCATTTCCAACTCCTCCGCCCCAGTCCCCGGCAACTATTTCTACTTGCTGTTTCTATGACACTTCACAGGAGTGAAATTACACAGTATTTGCTCTTTGGGGACTGACTGGCTTCTGTCACTTAGCATGATGTCCTGGAGGTCTCTCCATGCTGTAGCAGATGATAGGTAGGGTTTTCTCCTTTTTAAGGCTATGTAATATTCCATTCTGTATAAACGCCACATTTCCTATAACGGTTCATCTGGCATTGAACATTTGGGTTGCTTCCGCCCTTGGCTATTCTGAATAATGATGCAGTGAGTGTGAGTGCACAAGTGTCTTCGAGACGCAGTCTGAATTCTCTTAGGTAAAAACCCAGAGGCGAGTTTGGATCATACGGTCGTTCTACTTATTTTTTAAGGAGCCGCCATAGTGTTTTCTGCGGTGGCTGCACCAAGTTCCATTCCTACCAACAGCACACGAGGGTCCCGATGTCTCCACGTCCTTGTCGACACTCACTGTTTTCTTTTGGCAGCAGCCATCCTAATCGGCGTGACGTGATAACTCACTGTGGATTTGATTCTCATTTCTCTTATGATTAGTGATGCCGAATATCTCTTGCTATGCTTGTTGGCCATTTGTACATCTTCTTTGGAGAACTGTCTATTTTTTAGTTGAGTTATTTGAGTTTTGTTGTTACTATTGTATTGTAGGAGTTCCTTGTATATTATATATTCCTTACATATTCTATATAAACCCTTTATTAGATACATGATTTGCAAATTTTCTACGTTGCTTTTTCACACTGTTGTTTATTTCTTTTGATGTGCAAGAGTTTTTAAGTCTGATGTCGTCCCATTTGTCTAGTTTTGCTTTTGACTCAACAAGAGGTAGAATTTATAGGTAGAGTACCAGTCTGTCAGCAGCTGTGTCTCCAGAGCCTCCTCTTCTTCCCTGGGAAAGAATTGGTGGCAGTTGTTGGGCTGCTTCCAACATCTGGGTCCCCAAG
>NW_011899363.1:2564-4704 GCF_000151845.1 Pteropus vampyrus | reverse complement strand
GTCATCATTTATCTGATGCCCGTCCAGTCCTGCTCCACCGGAGCTTCCAGAAGTCAGAGCCCACGTCCGTTCGCTGAGCACGACACCAGCCCGGGCGTTGAGTCAGTCCCCCGTCAGCAAGGGTAAGTGGTTGATGCTCCTAGTTAAAGTGGAGGAAAGGTGCGAAGGGAGAAGAGTCAGCTGTGTGCCGAAGGTCTGAAAGGCAAAAGGCAGTACCACAGCAACCGATGGATGTGTCAGACCATTGTCATAATATACCTAAGGTTAGTAATCCCCATTACCTTTAGTTAAAAAAAAAAAAAAAAAAGTCCCGGAAAGTATTGTCATCTCAGCTCCTTTAGAGAGGAATGAGTTCTGCTTTCCTGGAGCAGGCTCTGTATTTGGCTTTCTACAGATTTCTGCCTGAATGGGATCATGCTTGTGACTTGGTTCAGGAAGCCAAATAAATAGAAGCTCAAACCACCCCCACTTCGGTTCTAGAAGTTAGATAGCCTCCCCTGGAATAAATCCATTTGCTCTCGGAGAATACAATGTCAGCCACTGTGACACTGAAGGTGGCCTTGGATTGAGGGCAAGAAGACCAAGGGCAGTGATCCTAAAGATGGAGGTTGCAGTGGGGAAGATTCAGAATCAGCCCAGAGACTGACTCATAACTGCTCTCAGCGACTTGTCTGTGTCTCCCCTGCAAGCTTTCCTCACCACTGATGCTTTTGGTAATTGTCTCTCCGAATCCACCGTCATAGGGTAGGGTCCACAGGATGGGGCTACAGCTGGCAATGTCCCCACCACTTCATCATCTTGGAGCTGTGGGGGCAAGGCTGGCCAAGGGGGGCTTGTCTCTCTCCTCTGCCAGAATGTGCAAGGTCACATGAAGGTTATGAACCTCCATGGTTGTTACTCTGAAACTATAATAGATTCTCATTTTAATTATTATTTTGGAAAATACAGCTGCAGGATTTCAACAGAGTATCCAAGCCCCTTCTACAAGTTCAAGTACATTTTTTTAAAGAGTGATTTCAAAAGTATAAATTGTGTTGAATGCCTTTAGTTATGAATGGATTAGATGTGGGTTATCTCCTAGAGAAAAATGTGTCTGGAAACAGACTGCATTCTTCAAGGGATAATTAGTTCATTGTGCTCAGCACAGCGAGTCCTCCCATGGTGTCCTTAAAGATGGGACTGATCTAGTATTGAAAGCAAGAGACTATTTGTAACATATGGCTTGCTTGATATCTAAAAACTGTTCCGTTCAGAAATAACTAAGACTTGATTTCATCGTCTTCGGACAATAAGGACCAAAATATCCTAATAAAAGAACAGAGTGAAAAATAGAGCTGACGATTGTCCTAGAAGCAGAGAAATGAGCCTGTGGTGGAATTCTTGAAAGCACAAGATTTTAGAATCCAATATGCGTGCCTTTCCAGGTCATCTCAGTTGGTTTTCATAGCAGACCGATATCTGATGGAGTTAAATCATGACCTGATTGCAAGGTAAGGTTGGGCCACGAAAGTGTGGTGAATAACGGGCTTTGTGTGTTTGTTTTCTAACTTTCCTATGGCCATGCCTCGGTGCTGACATTTTAGTCCAGTAGGAGGTGAGGAGTTACATTTTCAGCTGGATAACTTAAGTACTGGTAACTATTTATTATTTATAGCTTGGTTTCCACTGCTAGATTCAATACTCCAAGACTAACAAAAAATAATGCTTTCATTTAATTTCTCCTAGACTGGAGTGCTTTGGTCTGCCTTAGACCTCTGTCTTTCGCTGAGAGTAAACCCTTTTGAAATTTGTGAAGACAAACGCACCATAAAATTATTTCACTTTGAAAACAGTCCTTTGGAAAAAAATAGTTTAGCTTTTTTGTTTAACAAGATGTATAGTTTGCCTTGTATAATAATAGCAAGGCAGAATTTATAGTTGGTAACATTTTCTGGGTTTAGAGCAGAGAGTATCTGGAAGAGTATATATAGATCTTTAATATACAATAATTACAATGCCAAAGGATGTTAGTACATCACATTTCATTTTCAGGAGAAGGGCAGTGTAGACACGTCAGTGGGGATGTGTAACACCTCTTGGCATGCAAGTGACTTTAATATTTATCACATTTATCCCGTGGTATGCGCTTAAAAAATGTAAT
>NW_011899363.1:0-509 GCF_000151845.1 Pteropus vampyrus | reverse complement strand
AAATAAGTGACATTTTAAATTCAAAATTGGGATCACTTATAATTTAAAAAACTAGATTTAAAATACTATGAACCCTCCATGTTTGTGGGT
The DNA here is from genome assembly GCF_000151845.1 of Pteropus vampyrus. Taxonomy (NCBI): domain Eukaryota; kingdom Metazoa; phylum Chordata; class Mammalia; order Chiroptera; family Pteropodidae; genus Pteropus; species Pteropus vampyrus. Next base: position 419 of record NW_011899363.1, on the reverse strand, counting down.
ACAGTATAGGGCGGTTTCAGTTACTTGCAAGTGATATGAAAGGTCTTTACTGATACAAGTTGATGATTTTGCTAAAGCAGGAATCACAGGTGAACTAACAAATGACCAGCCATAGGACCACCTGTGGCCTGTTCTGTCACTTCAAAGCTGTCCTTCAAAGTCGAGTCCCTTGTCCAATGTACAGATTTGCAGTCTGTCCAGCATCCACACTCCAAGCAGCTTTGCTGTTTTTCACTTGTAATATACACAGAATCTCTCAGAAATTGCTTTTTAAAAATGTTTCTTGGCCAAACAAAACAAAACAAACAAACAAAAAATCCAAATACTATACAAGAATACTTTATTGGAAGATAAAGGTAGTTAACTTGTGGTCTGAGGATATGTCCAGAAAACAAAGGAGTCAAGAAACCAAGAGTCTG
>NW_011899362.1:1380-2070 GCF_000151845.1 Pteropus vampyrus | reverse complement strand
ATTATTTTCCATAGTGGCTACACCAATTTGCAATCCCATCAATAATGTATGAGATATCTCATTGTTTTGTTTTTTCAACTTATAAATTAAAATTTTTTTCTGGCTTTATTGAAATATAATAGACAACTAGTTACTCATATTTGCATTGTACAATTCAATGAATTTTTTTCAATTGTAGTTGGCATAAAATAATGTATTAGTTTCAGTTGTACAGCACAGTGATCAGAGATCTATACAACCCATGAAGTGATCACCTCACAAAATCTAGTACCCTTCTTCTCCCTACATATTTATTACAACATTGTTAATTATCTTCCTTATGCTACACTTGCCTATTTTGTATAACTATCCATTTGTATTTCTTAATTCCCTTGCCCTTTTTCACCATTTCCCCAAACTCCCTCCCATCTAGCAGACCTCAAAATAATTTCTGTATTTGTGAGTTTATTTCCATTTTTGTTATTGTTGTTGTTTATTTTCTTCTTTAGATTCTGCATGTACGTGAAATCATCTGATGTTTGTCTTTTTCTATCTGACTTATTTCATTCAGCACTATACCCTCTACATCCATCAAGGCTATCTTTTTCCATCTCCTTCCCTTTAGTCTGTGTGTATCTTTTAATCTGAAGTGAGTCTCTTGTAGGCAGCATATGGAGGGGGCTTGTTTTCTTATCCATTCAGCCACCCTAT
>NW_011899362.1:0-1330 GCF_000151845.1 Pteropus vampyrus | reverse complement strand
TTTTGATTGGAGCACTTAATTCTTTTCCATTTGAGGTACTTGTTGATAGGAAAGTAGTTATTACCATTCTTTATTCATTTTTTTGACACATGTTTTTTTCTTCTTAAAGAAGTCCCTCCAACATTTCCTGTAATACTGGCTTAGTGTTAATAAATTCCCTTAGCTTATTTTTGTCTGGGAAGCTCTTTATCTGTCCTTCGACTCTAAATGATAGCTTTGCTGGTAAAGTATTCTTGGTTGTAGATCCTGGGTTTTCATCACTTTGAATATTTTGTGTCAAACTCTTCTGTCCTGCAAAGTTTCTTTTGAGAAATCAGCTGCCAGTCTTATGGGTGCTCCCTTATAGATAACTAATTGCTTTACTCTTGCTGCATTTAAGATTCTTTCTTTGTATTTAACCTTTAACATTTTAATTATAATGTGTCTTGGTGTGGGCCTCTTTGGTTCATATTTTTTGGGACTCCAAGCTTCCTGGGTTGTATGTCTATTTCCTTCACCAGGTTAGGGAAATGGTCCATCATTATTTCTTCAAATAACTCTTCAACTTCTTGTTTTCCTTCAAGTACCCCTATGACACAGATATTTTTGCATTTAATGGTGTCCCACAGGCTCCTTAAATTATCATCATATTCTTGGTTACTTTATTCCTGCCATTCTGATTGAGCGTCCTTGGATTCCCCTTCCCTTATATCGATGGTTCAATCCTCTTCTTTATCTTCTCCATTGATTCTCTCTAATATACTCTTCATCTCGGATAATGTATTCCTCATTTCTGACTGGTTCCTTTTTATAATTTCCATTACCATTTTTATGCTTTTTTTTTTATCTTTTTGTTAAAGTTCTTACTGAGTTCATCTACTCTTTCCCTAAGTTCATTGAGCATCTTCATAACCAGTGTTTTGAACTCTGCATCTCTTAGATGCCTGACTCCATTATTCCTGGATCTCTGTTCTGTTCTCTCATGTTTTCTGCTTCTTCATATTCCCATTTTAGCTGCCTTTCTGTGTCTGTTTCTACGTACTAAGCAAAGCTCCTAAGTCTTCCTGTCTTATTAGTGCGACTTTGTGTAGTAGGTGTCCAGTGGCATCTACTGAGAGGGATTCAGCTGCAGATCAAATTTAGCTCCAGCCTCTGCCCCTCCAGGGCCACCTGTTAAGATTCAGCAAGCAATCCACAGATGTTGTGCTTATAGTTGCTCCAAGAGGCCATTCCAGAAACTGAGGCCAGCTGCCACAAGTGTGCATCTTGGGGTTGGCTCAGCAAGGAGCACCAGACTCACCAAGGACACAACTAGATGTAGCTTGGGTAGGGCCTCAAGCTGGAGGAGATG
>NW_011899361.1:1576-2806 GCF_000151845.1 Pteropus vampyrus | reverse complement strand
CTGCTGGGTGGAAAGGGACAGGTCCTGGGGGAAACTCGGCAGGACCTGGTGACTGATCAGAAAGAGAGATGAGACCTCAAGATGACGCCTGGGTTCCTAGGGTGACCGACATAAGAGGGAGGCATGGCCTGGGGAGCTCACAGATGGCAGAGTGTGGGGAACAGACTTGGAGCCGTGGGATGGACATGTGAGACGCAGAGGCCCCCCGGGGTGCAGGGGCCTGCCTGGAAGTGTTTGCAGCAGCCCCCAGGGGCCCTGCCGTCGTCCAGCACCTGATTGGCACTGGGCCTCCTCCCTCCATCTGGGTGGCTCCTACTCATGCCGCGGACGCACTTGGATGCCACCGCCTCCTGGAGGCCTGCCTCCCAGCCACCTCAGGCAGATCAGGTGCCCTCCCCTCCCATGGCAGCTGCCTCTGCACCTCGCAGTACTTTATCCCAGAGACTGTGGTTGGTATTTTCTTATCTGCTTCACCCACCAGACTAAGCTCCTCGGAGTAGAAACTGGCTCTCGCGTCACATGTGGAGGCACGGTTTCTGATTTGGGTTTCCTCTGGGAGCACGTGGTCTGCATGCCTGGCACATACGTGGTGCTCAGTTAATGCTTATTGATGGACTGGATGAATGAATGAGTGAATGAATGAATGAGAGATAGGCAGAAGGAACAAGTGGACTAAGGAGAATGAGCAGTCTGTGCTTGGGCTGGACAGGGAGGGAGTTGGTGTGGCAACCTTGGGGTGCAGGCAGGGTAGGCTCGCCAGCTGGGCTCGCTGCCAAAGGGGGCCCTCCAGACCAGCTGGGGGAGGAGTAGGGCGTGGAGGGGCAGGCACGGAGGGGCAGGCACGGAGGGGCAGGGAAGCCCACTAGAGAAGACCTGAGGGTCCAGTGAGGCAGAGCCTGGGGCCTGCTGGAGCTGGGAGGGTCCAGCGGGACAGGACAGACCAGCAGGGCCAGATACCAGGGCCCTGAGCTGCCTGAGCTGGTTGGTCCCACCCAGTCCAGCCTGGGAGAGTCCAGCTGAGCACCCACACCCCTGCCGGGCGGTCTGCCGAGGAAGGCCAGAGGTGGGCTTGAGGCGGGGGCATCGCAGGACGTCCCCTGCTGCAGACACTGGTGCCTGACTGAGCCCTGCTCCATCAGGACACTCAAACCCTTCTAAAGACATTTCTGGGACGACGTCAGATGGCATAGTTTTCATTCCCAGTCTCACACTTGAAGCAGTCTGTACCCT
>NW_011899361.1:0-306 GCF_000151845.1 Pteropus vampyrus | reverse complement strand
CACTGGTGCCTGACTGAACCCTGCTCCATCAGGACACTCAAACCCTTCTAAAGACATTTCTGGGACGACGTCAGATGGCATAGTTTTCATTCCCACTCTCACACTTGAAGCAGTCTGTACCCTCCCCACCACGAATCACCCCACGTTTTCCCAAAAAATACCTTCTCAGGCACAACAGACATCGACTGCCCAACACATGCCTGAGCCCACAGTCCCCACGACAAGCCCAGGCTTTGCAGAATGAGGAGCCCAGCAAAGCACATCTCCCACAGCCCACCGTCCCAAGTCCGGTATTCAGAGGGAGCA
>NW_011899360.1:4326-4888 GCF_000151845.1 Pteropus vampyrus | reverse complement strand
CTGAGATCCAGTCACCCATGAAGTGTGAGAGCTCACTTGTGTGCCAGGGCTTTATTTGCAGTTTCACCCGTGACATAGGTTAAGTTCTACTGCAAATATGCAGAAATTAAGAAACCAAATCACTAGTCTTGTTCTTTCTAAATAGACACTTGAGTTTTGAGAATGGAAGCAAGTTTTCAGAACTGGCCATTGGTTTATGCTGATTTGATTACTTTTCATTGGTTTATACTTCAGTGATTAAGAGCTTGTGTTCTGGAGTCAGCTTTGAACTCATCCCCTCCACCCGAAAGCTGTTTGATCTTGGGCATGTAACTCAGGTTCTCCAGGCTTTTGCTTTCTCCTCTGTCAATAAGGAGTAGCAATGATGTCTACTTCTTGGTGTTTTCAGGAGGGTGCAGTGAGATAATCTGTGCAGAGCTGGGCACATAGCAAGAGCTTCACAGAGCTCGGCCGTTGGGATTGTGATCGTGACTTTGTCCTTTGCAGTTGTAGCAAGCTTGCAAAAACATCTTTCATAAGTTTGGCAGTTTTCTGAATCTGCTGTCAGTATCCATCCCCATGA
>NW_011899360.1:0-2497 GCF_000151845.1 Pteropus vampyrus | reverse complement strand
GGGACACATGACAGCATTGAGCTTCGAGAGCTCTTCCAGACTCCAAATCCTGTGATTTAATCTTTTGAAAAATAGTATTACCCTGACAGAGACCACGTGGCTAAACATAAAGTGTGTACATGTTTCGAGCCCCTCCGGGCGAATGATGTGAACAAGACCACATACTGGGGTGCAGCCCCGGCCAGATGCTCTGCTCCCCAGAGCTCTCTTGGGAATGGGGCCCCCTTCCCACAGGGGAATATCTCTGGTCTCCTGTCTGCAGGGCTTGGGAACAAGGTGCTGGAGCAGCTAGGCTGGACCACCCTAAGACATCACAAGCTCAGGTTCACCTCATTACATAAAGAAAGGGAGAACGGTTTTCTTTTAAAACCAGGCAACTCCTGCTGCCTGTGTGTGGGCGGGAAGTTCTGTCCAGTGGGATTTGTGAGGACAGAGGAGATGGTCACGTGTCCGGGAAGCTGGGCTGCTGCGTGTAGCTGTGCACTTCGTGGCCCTATAGAGGCACTTTATTTTTAATTTGAAGGTTATCATCTCTCTCTCAGGCATGTGTTCTCCCTTCTCTTTTTAAAGCTATAATATTTTGTGCTCAAATTCCCATCTAATTTTAGTTTTAATTCTAAGCTGTATTATAGAGAAACATATTCTTTTAAAATACTGTTCTACAATCATTCAGTGTTTAATATTCCCAAACCTTTGACTTGGATGTGCAACTGATTAAATTTGTTACTCTTGCTTGCTATCTTAGAGAGTACATAATGTTAGATGAGTTATAAGTTATAGCAGACAATACAAAACATAATAAAGGAGGTTTATAGAAAAAGCATAATGAAAGGACTAAACTATATTTCAGCTGACAAAAATGATGGTCTTTGAGTGTTTTCTGGAGACTTGACCCTGATGGCTGTAGGCGTAGACATAGAAAATATAACTATGGAAGATAATATAGAATTGAGGACTAGGACATTAGACCAATTTTTAAATGGAAGAGAAAAAGGTGTAGGATACCAGAATATTGCACATGTATATAGATTAAGATATATAACATTATATTAAAATATAAATGTGTAATTTTAATATGTGTAAAAATGGCTGTTGGTCTCTAAATGTTTAAACTCTCTGAGCCCGTTTCTCTATTTCTAAGAACGAAAGGGGCTGTGCCATGTGGTTTTATCCACCACAGATGTGCTGAGCAGTGTTCCTCATTTTTTGAAAGCCTAAAGGAAATTACGTGCTCCCTGTGCCAGGACCGCACAGGCCACCTGCAGCATGGAGTTTCCTTAAGTTTTACTTGAATTTTAGAGAATTATTGTGGAGTTGTTGGCCGTAACACCCCGATCAAAACGTTCATGGGCTGTTTTGTAGGTGGGGTAGACCAAAAGATTTGGCACACTTCTTTGAGATGGAATTAAAATGTATGGAACCGAAAACTCATTTAAGGCGCCCATATTAGTTTCTGTTGCTGTGTAACAAGCACATTTGCTATCTGATGCTTTCTGTGGGTCTGGCGTCTGGGCACAGCATAACTGGCTTCCCTGCTTGGGGTCTCAACGGGCTGAGGTCAAGGCCAGGCTGAGGTCTCTGGAGCTTGGCCGCCTCTTCCAAGTTCATTCAGGCTATTGGCAGAATTCACTTTGTTTTGAGGAAGCTCTGGGCCCCCAGTTTCCTTGCTGGCATATAGGCCAAGGGTCACTGTCATCCACTGAGGCCGCTCTAGGTCCTTGCCACATGGCCTCCTTGTACCATGTGGCATTTTGCTCTGTAGAGGCCACTGAGGAAACCTAAAGTCCTCACTGATTGGTCACGCCCACCAAAGATAATCTCCCCCTTGATTAACCGAGAGCTGAGTCATCTGTAGCCTAATCCCAGGAGTGACACCCCATCATATTCTCTGGTCGCACCTCCTACACTCATGGGAAGGGGCGCACCAGGCAGATGTGCTGGGGCGTCTTAGCATTCTGCCTACTGCAGCGCTCCGTGAACACGGTCGAACTAACGAGTGACAGGAAGAGAGGAAGATTGAAAGTTAACTTCGAGCATTCAGTGGCAGGGCCAGAGCGCGTGCCCCTTTGTCAGGGCTGACGGGCACAGTCTGTGTGAAGGGGTGGGTGGGGTCGGAGGGGAGGTGAGGAAGCAGGTTCACGCTGGGGCCAGACGCAGGAGCCCTGTGGCAGGGAGCAGGGGGTGGCCTCGGGCAGAGGCAGTGCACACAGGTGTGACCCCTGGTGGGCGTGCCTGGGACCAGCATGGAAGTTCTAGTCCCTCTGGTGTCTCAGGTTGTTGGGTGATGGCCAGGATGTTCTCTGGTTGCTGTCGTGAGTTTAGGGGACGGGGACTTCTAGCCTTTCTCCTGTAAGTCCCAGCCTTGCCGGCAGGCTAGTACAGTTATGTTTTAAGGAGATTCCATGGAGGCTGAAAAGCCAGACTGATGCCAGCTGCATGCGACACGCTGGTCATGACAAGGCTCAGCTGGTGGCAGGGGATGAGCAGAACCAGTTTA
>NW_011899359.1:2977-6229 GCF_000151845.1 Pteropus vampyrus | reverse complement strand
CAGCCTGGGCCAGGGCGTGTTTCCTGACCCGGGGCTGCTTGGCGGGCTGGGAGTCCCCGGGCCGCTGGCGGAGACGCACGGTCCTGAGCGCACGCAACGCGCGGTGCTCCAGCTGCGCCTGCGGAGGCCTGAGCGGCGTGCCCGGGGCCTCTTCCCACTGCGGGACTCAGGAGCCCGGGTGTCCTCTGAATAATACATATGGTGACAGCCCTGTCCCCCACCACATCATCGAAAGAGCAGTTCGTTGTACATATGGTGCTTAGATTTCTCTCTCTTCCCCAAATCGGCTTTATCTCAATAGTATTTACTATAAAAGAACATGTACGAGATAATGTATTCTCCATGGAAATTTATTTTCCGAGCTTACATCGTACAGTTAATTTAGAATCCAGAAGGCGCCACCTTGTGGCAAAAGTTTGCATTTCACAGGTATATATTTTTAAAGAAAAATTTAAAGTAGCTCTCTAAGAAATCCATTGGATAGCAAAATAAAAGATATTGATATTATATACAAGTCACTTAATATGGTTTCTGAAATATGTAGTTTGATAGTAAATTTAGCAAATGTTATCTAGAGGAATTTGTTGAAAGTTCAAAAAGCCTAGAGTAAAACAAGCAAAAGATATTACATACAATAATGAATTTGTATTTAAAATGCTCGCTTCAGGGTTCTACTTGTCTCTTAGTACACTCAGTTTCCGCACTAATTTTAAAAAGGAAATGTAAAAAAACCATAAAAAGTATATTCAATTGGACTTTTCTTGATATTCAATTATAACACAGCTTAAATTTTATTATATATTTTAATACATTGACACCTTTGCAGTTCATCTTAAATTTCTTTCTTATACTTGGCAATTTACTGAATTCTGTAGTTAATCCCCACATTTTCATGTCTGTCACAAAACCTTCCCCACTTAGCAGAATGTGGCAGTGAATTTGCCCCTCTTAATTGGTTCTTGTAAACTATACTGAGGTATCAGTGCCACAGCGGCGTGGAGCCCCTTCCCCTCCCCTCCCCGGCCCCTTCCCCTTCCCCTTCCCCGCTGGCACCTTGAAAACTTACCGGAAGCTAGGAAGTTAATTCAGCATCTTCGTCTGCCCGTCCAGTCCCCTGCCACTCACCTCCTCCGTTCCTGGTCTCCACCCTTCGTCTGCGTGGGGGGTGGGGGGGGGCGTCCAGGCAGACAGGGGTGCTGTGAGTCTCGGCAGGGACGTGTGGTCAGGCATCTGGAGTCTGCATGTTGGGGTCTAGGGGAAGAGGGCCGGGGAGTTGGCTTGAAAGGAGGGAAAAGGGAAACACGAACAGGACCCTCTGTCTCTGGCTCCTGCGTCCCTTCCCGTTTCCACGTGCATTTCTCCCTCACGTCTCCAAGGGCGCGTGGCTTCTGTTTGGCTCTCTCTGCTTCTGTCTCTTGGCGTTTCTGGGTTGCCGGTGCTCCAGCTCCCAGCCTGGGATGCTCGAGGTGGAAGGGGAGCTCTGGCAGCTCGGCACCCGGCGGTCCCTTGGGCCTCCGTGTCCCAGCTGGTTTACGCCACCCCACTTTTCAGAGTCTTCGCTTTGTCTTCTGCACGATGTCCACGGGTTCTGGTTGTATTTAATGGGAGACACAGCGAAAAGTAGACCTATTTTTTTTTCTTTTGAGCGGAAGTCTCAAATTACTTATTGTTTTCCAATTTACTTTTTATGAATCATGTTTGCTACTCTGTGGAAAATAGATTCAAAAGGGAAGGAAGTAATGAAACAGTAGAAGCTGGGAGACCAGTTAAAAGTTGCTTCATCCGATCGATTAAGACGGGTGTGACTTGCGTGAGGGCGCTGGCAGCGAAGCGTGTGTCTCTGCTTACATACCGTGTCTGCTCCGTAGCTGCTTAGTTTGCTCACCCAGCGTTTATTAATCGGGCACATACCAGTTGCTAGAGCCTGATCTGGGCATTGGGTATAGAGGGGTGAGCCTCATGAGTATTACCCCGACTCTCAGGGATCGTCTTGTCTGATTTGGAAAGATGCATAATAAACAAGTAAACAAAGGGCTGAGTTACAGTTAGCACCTGAGGCAGCGCTGGAGCGAAGCAAGCACGAGGCCTGTCTGACGGCGTGGCCGAAGCTGCTCGCTGACGTCAGACCTGAGCGGTGACAGGGAGCCGGCGTGTGAGGGTCTGGGGCTTAGGTGGCGGGTGGAGGGGGACCTTGGATCAGATCAGACGATGTGAAGAAGCAGCCGGGTTAGAGGGAAAGGTGACGCGGGGCCTCGGGCTTGGCGAGGTCGTGAGTAGGTCGGAACACGTGGCGAGGCGGAGTGGGTCCTGACGGGCCGTCGGGGAGGCTGTGACTGTCTCCAGTGGAGCCGCTGTCTCAGGCAGCGAGAGCCGCCAGCTCGGAAAGGGCGTCGCTCATTCAAGGTCACGCGGGCGCTTCGTTCTGCGGAGCGACGGGACTCCCTCGGGGACAGCGTGGAGCTCCCGAAAAGCTTGTCTGGTCCCTTTTGTTTGCACAAAATCTGTTTTTACCAGAACCGTGTTTTAATTGCCTTGTTTAGCAAGTATTTATTAAGTTTCGTGCACAGCAGTCTGCGCTGCGACGTCTGTGCACACGTGGCAGTGCTGGCGTTATCTACCTTTACGCGTTGGCTGAGGGTAAGGCCAGACAGGTAACACCGGAGATACGTGTTGGCTGACGTGTGCACCAACGAGGAAGGTGCCGAGGGAAGCTAGTGTGAGTGCCAGAGAAGAACATCGGCGTGAATCGGAGCTGCGTTAATATACAGCTTGTTTTAAATGTTGGCTACTTTAACTATGACATGTTGTCATAGCAGCAACACGTTAAGGAATTTTTGAGAGAAGAAACAACTCGAAAAACAAAAAGGACTTTCGTGTGTTCTTCTACCTTTAACTGTTAACCTGCATGGGCGGAGGCCATGGAAAGTGAATCTCTGAATCCCTCGTGCTTCTGCAGAGCCCGGCACGCACAGGTGCTGGGCAGAGGGCCGTCCGAAAGGCGAATGAATGGGCAGAAAATGACATGTTTAAACCGATGCTCCAAATACCAGCCACCATGGTTTCTGATCACACATGTGCTCATTTCCAGTGGTGAATTAGTGTGTGTGTGTGTGTGTGTGTGTGTGTGTGTGAGAGAGAGAGAGAGAGAGAGAGAGACACGTTATACAAGTACTTACTGCCCTAAGTGACAACAAAAAAGTTAGAAAGCAGGTTCATCACGAAGGATCCTTTGTCTGCCCCGTCCGCTCTGGG
>NW_011899359.1:0-1742 GCF_000151845.1 Pteropus vampyrus | reverse complement strand
ATACATGCTGGCCCACGAGTAAATACGAGTTTCTACTAGCACGGAATAGCAGAAAAGCGTAACTGCTCCAGGACGCTTGGATTCTGGGTATTTTGAGGGCCAAGTCAGGTAATTCAAGCAGAAGTGCTTTAAAATGGTGAATGTCAGAGGTGCTTTGTGGTGGGCGTGGTAGTGGTGGGCCGAGTCCTAGGGTGCCCGTGAACCTGTGAGGAAGGGGATGCAGCCGTCTAACCTTGGCCTCTGACCTGTGGCGTAGACGGGTTTTCTAGGAATAACGATAAATCACGGTCACAAGATCAAAGTAAACATAACACCGGATGTAGGCAGGTCTCTTTCTCAGTATATGTCTGTCTGTCACCTTCCTTTCTTTCTTTCGTCTGTCATCTATATCTATTTGTAATTTTAACAACTCGTAACTGAAATCATGTTGTTTTTTAATATTCTATCTTGTTTTTACTCTTTAAAGTATGTCTTACAGTGCTTTTCATGGAAGTACACGCAGATTTACCAGTTTTATATTGCCGTACAATTTTGTTGTGTAGAATTATATTGGAATAATTCAACGATAAATATACTGAAATAATTCCCTGTTCACGGACATTAGGTCGGTCCCATATTTTTCTGTTTTCTGTTTTCACGCGGTCGATCCAGGGAAATCGTAGCATAGCAGGGTAAAGAAGGCTCATGTTAATAAATGAAGGATTTCGAATTATGGCTGGTTCGCGGTTCCGACTCTGCCGCTAGCTGGTTGTGTGATCTCGGGCAAGCGACTTGTCCTCTTTCAGCCTGCGTTTCCTCATCCGTGAAACGGGCAGCGCCAGCAGCAGCCTTTCGATGGTCGAAAAGAGCAAATGGTGCGGCTCTGTAAGTGAAGCGCGCGGCGACATTCTCAGAACTGGGAATTGTGTTAAATTATTTTTCTTTTGTCCATCAGGTTTTTATTTAAATGTTACACCTCAAAATATGTCTCATTTTGGCCTCTTATTACATCTTATTACAAAGTCCAGCCCGATTACTAAGTTTTCAGAATAGCATTGCTTTTGAAATTAAAGCTTAAATTTCAAAAAAAACATATTTGCAAGAATGCATTTTGATTTCGCTGACTTTAACTAGCCACATACCTGGCATTATTTTTTAAAACTTCCTTCTGATTGTTCTCTTCAGCCATCTAATAACAATCATTGTTTCTTGATCCAGTCGTGTCTCACAAAATGTATTTTAACAATGCTGTATCATCCTGATCCTGGAGAAAAGCTATAGTTTTCTTATATTTCTTTTTCATAACAGATGCACTTCCTTAAAGAAATAGTTTTAAAAAGCCTGAGTTTCTACTCGATGTAAAATGTTTCCAAGAAAAAAGATAAAGGACAACCTTAAAACTTCACAATTATACTGTAACCCTTGACTGTGTTTCCAGAAGCTGCTCAGGCTGAGTAAAATTATTCGGTTTGTAATGAGTTTTAGAGGAAATGAAGAGAATGGGGTATTGGAAATGAAGTATGTCTCTTAATTGAAAAGAGACTGTGATTGTTTCTTTCCAATTTAAATCAAATTATTATGACAGTGGTTTCAAGCAATTGGAAAGAGGAATTATTCTCTGGAAATAATGACTTCATTATATAATCTAAGAAACATAAGTTAAAAACCCCATTAGTTGTCTTTCTGCGGAAATAAATGATTTAAAAGTGAAATTGTCTTCATTGTTGTTCATCTGCAGAATTCATTTTTTCTCAAAACAACAT
>NW_011899358.1:0-3220 GCF_000151845.1 Pteropus vampyrus | reverse complement strand
ATCCATCCTTAAAGCAGACTCTATTGCACAAAACCTCTTTGCTGGACACCACACCAAGTTAGTCATTTTTAAGCAAATGCAGACTTTCCACCTTCATGTCTTTAAAAAAAATCAGGGCTCTGACTCTGACGTCTCACTGATTTTCTGACCCTCCTGTGGGCTAAGCTTGTGAGTCACGGCTGAGTCTGGAAAACCACCTTCGGGGAGATGAGAATGAAAACCAGTCTAATTTAAGGAGCAGCCAGGTACTGCCTCCCTGGCCCCCTTCCACGGGCGCACATGGAAAGAACTACTCCACTCCCCCAGTGAGAGAGCGTCTGAGGGGCTGCCCGGCCAGAAGTGGCCAGCTGCTAAGGAATCACATCGGGCAACATCAGGTGATCACTTGCTACAGGTCAGATATGGCCAGGGTCAAAGCTCAAAACGATTTCTGGAGATCTTTCCAGCGAAGCCCCTTCTCTGTGCAGGACGAAGAGCCGTCATGTTGGGCACCCACTGTGACCACCTGTCCTAGGAGGTAGCTGCTGTTACAGCCTCAGTTACAGGTGGGGAAACTGAGACCCAGAGAGGGGAAGGGCACACGGGGTGTCAGAGCGAGATTCCCACCTCCCAGCGACCAACGCCCCCTCTGAGCACGGAGGGGCTTCCCGGGCTAGCTCTGAGCTCCCCTGACTTCACCAAAAGGGGTCAACAGGGAATTCTAGGCCACGGCGAAGACAGACGTGGCGCAGTCTGCAGTTTCCTGCCTGGACATCACTAAGTCTCCGTAGGGTGTGGGGCCGCCATCCCATCTCCACAGCACTGAATCGAGACGAGGCAGGCGGAGTGTCACCTCTTTCTTAAGCCGAGGCACCATCCCAGTGGGGCGACCAGCAGCATCCAGATCCACTAAAGACATAGGCCCCAGTGAGGGCGGCGCCATGGAGGACCCCAGCCAAGCAGGGCACAGGGACCCGGCTGCACAGGAACGAGGGGGCCAGCCTAGACCACCAACGGGAAACCACATTTCCTGATGCCGGGCGTGTACCAGGCAGCCAACGGTCCCACCAGCTCTCCCCCCAGAACTGTTCCCGTATTTCTGAGCATCTTTCTTCCTCACACACACAAGAAAAACGAAGCTTTGCTGTTATTTCCAATGATAAAGACAACCACAACCGATGTGGCAGAGACAAGCCATACACATAAGGATAGAGGAAAAACCGCCTGGAATCTCGCCTCCCGGAAGCTGGCGCGGCGGCCGCTCTGACGAATGAGATGTCGCGTCCACGGACACGTGCAGCGGTCGCTCTACAGGGACGGGGGCCTGAGCCGCACGCCGGTCTGTAACCTGTTCACACTTTGTCCGGCTCTGTTCTGAGAGGCGACCGTCTCCTCCAGCAACTGCTTTTTGAGAGTCTGACTTTAAAGTTTCATCTGGAGGGGATCACACAGGTTCCCAACTCCTTGTTAAATATAAACTGGTCCCAGTAAACGAACTGGGGAGAGGTGGGGGTTTTCTATCTTAGAAAAGGTTGAGCGTATGGCAGGGTTTTGGAGGTGCGGGGCAAAGGACCACCTTGGGTTGGCCTCGCCTGGATGGAAGATCTGTAGAATCGCAGGGGGCGTGCTAGCAGCCCCTCTCTGAATACGGGGCCCAGAAATCTGTATTTCAACAAGATTCGGTTTCTCCATATTCCTAAGCACAGTCCTCGCGTCTTTAAGCTGGAATTGAAACAATGATTCTCCATCACGATTTCGCGACCACCACACGGGACCGGGGAGGTGATGGCGAGTCGAGAAAAGGCACCTGCCTCACACATCCGCACGGGGTCAGGTCTGAGGAGTGGCCCGCGAGCCCGGGCTCCGGGCGTCACTCACAAGTGTGCACGTGCATTCACACGCGGGCACACTCGCCGTCACTTCCTGCCCAGCCTCTTCCTCACACTCACTGATCCCAGGAAAAGTTCAGGAAAGTCCCACCCTGGGAATTTTTAGCTGACGGCTTCCTCTCCTCTCTGCTCTGTCCTCCACCAAACCGCGAAGGAGGATTTTTCCCCTCCTAGGCATGAAATGGGGATGCTTCCTGGGTTTCGTCACTAAGAGCTAAACACAGGGCGAGTCATCCCCCCCCACCCCCGCCCGCAGGCCGAGCCGCCAGGGTTTCCAGGAAGGCCCTGCATTCTTCTGTCCTTGGAGGAGCACAGGTGGGGGAAGTGAGCTGGAGGTTTCTGGGAAGCAGGTCCCCTGGGAGACAACTTCCGCTCTCTCTGCCAGCTGCCAGCTCTGAATCACAGAAGCCAGCACCGGCCCCCGGGGCCGGCCTCACAGTCCTCTCCACAAGAGAGACACAGGAGCATTTAAGACACATCCGCCTGTTCACATTTACCGAGACCTGCGGTGTGCCAGGCTCTCTCCTAGGACCCAGCAGGAAGGTGGCGGACACACCCGCTCAGCCAGGGAGGAAGACACACGAAGAAACACAGTAACTTCTATGAGCTATCGGTGCTCTGAAGGAATGAAGGCGGTGACAGGACGGAGACTGGGGGCGGCCAGCCTGAGCGGCGTGGCCAGGCAGGGCCTCGCTGAGCTGGGCCGCGGACGATGACGAGGAACCGGGAGCGCGAGCGAAAAGGACCTGATGGAGCGTCCGGTCCATTCCATGAACCCAAAGAAGCCCGGTGCCTCCACGGCACAGAGGAGGGACAGCGAGGGCCTGGGGAAGGGCAGGGACACGCCACCGACGTCACTCCGCCAGGCACCGGGCAGGAGTGACGACCCGGGCTATCATCTTGATTCGAGGCGACCGTGGACGGTCCAGGTTGAAGGTGAACACGCACCAACGAAGGACGAGTGGACGGCCACTATGCTGCGATTCCGCCCGGTCCAACCTGACTGACAAACGCTTCAGACATGGGGGCGCGTGTCAACTCAGGACGCCCCGGCTCCGGGCGCAGCGCCCCAGCCCGGGCGCAGGCTGCGAGGGCGGGCCTGGGTTCGAGTCCCACCGTCACCGCAGCCAGACGCGCTTTCTGCTGTATCAGAGTCGGAATTATACTCGAGACCATGCTGTATTCCGCACGCGTGGCCTCCGCATACCAGACTAAGGATGCGACTGATCAGCCGCAGCAGAGGATGGTGCCGGACGACGGGCTGGGGCTGCCCCCCACCAAGCAGCACTGGACTCGCGACCTCTGAACTCCTGAACCACTGAATCTCAGCCTTGAAGGAAAAAGATGCCACC
>NW_011899357.1:4704-5195 GCF_000151845.1 Pteropus vampyrus | reverse complement strand
ACCCAGCCATTTGAATGTCCTAGAGACACGTTAACCTTAATTTGTCCAAACTTTCCAAACTTTCCAAACCTGTTTTTCTGCCAGTGTTCCCTCTCGTAGGAAACAGCATCGCTCTCTATCCCTGTTGTGCAAACTAAGTCCAAAATCATCCTCGACACACCCCGCCCTTCACCACCCTCTCACTTCTAATTCACCGCTGAGCTCAGCTACTCTGTGTGTATCCCTTATTCCACTGCTGCCGCTGTCACCTGGACCACGTCACCTGGACTGCATTAGTAGCCTTTGGACGAGTTTCTCGTGAAATGTGGGCTAGCAGCGATCCATCTTCTTTCCACAACCAGTGAGATCTTTTCAGAAGGCACGTCGGATCGCCTGCACCCTGGCTGATCCCAATGAAGCAAAACAAGCAAAACAGATTAGCCCTCTGCGATGGCTGTAATAAGGACCAAAATTCTTATGTGTTCGACAAGGCCATTCAGAGACTGTCCCTC
>NW_011899357.1:0-1914 GCF_000151845.1 Pteropus vampyrus | reverse complement strand
AGTCCACTCTTTCATGCTTTCCACTTCATCGATTCCTTTTTTCTTTGGTGGATATTCTGAGCTTACCATGTGCCAGGCTTTGTGGCGACTCTGGGGATCCAGCATGAGCAGAAGGAGACATGATTTCATTCTTCATGGGGCTTATAGCCTCATTGGGACACGAATCAAATAATCAAATAAACAACTAACTGTGGAATTCCAATCATGGAGGCATTTGGCTGTGGGAGGTCAGGGAAGCGTGTTCTGAGAAAACCTTTGCATGTACTGAGATCTCAGCATCGCAAGCTGGTAGCTATGCTGAGGGGTCAGCATGTGCAAAGGCCCTGTGACGAAAGGACGTTTGACTCCCGGGAGAAGGGCAGTGTTCTTGGAGCTCAGAGAGACAAAGGCATGAGATGGGACTGCAGAGAGAGTGAGAGGCCACCCTGTTGGACATTTTAAGCCACAGTTATACTGTTGGTCTTTATCTTGAGAGCAATAAAGACACTCTGATTGAGCTTTAATCGGTGTAGGGTGCAATGGGGGTGGATGTGAGTACTCTGACCATATGAGGCAAGACCAGTTAGGAGGTTATTACGGTCCAGGGGCCGAAGCTGAGAACTCCAAGGGAGGCCAGACCAAACCGAGACCAATTTCCTCCTAGTGCAGGCTGAGCACGTCTCTCAAGGTGGGGCACTTTGGCAGTTCTTCCCGGGGCTGAGGCCACACGCACTGAGCAATGTCCCCTTCTCGTCTCAGCTGTCCCCAGAGCATCTTAAGGACCGCACAGTGCGTCTTGGCCAGCCGCTCCCTTCTCAAAGAGGAATGAGAAGAGAATATGTGTTTTTAACAGTTTTATTTGCTTTTGCGGTTTCAGGATTTATTCGAAGTTCCTGAAGACATCCTGGTGGGCATGTGCCAAAACATTTGAATAACAATCCAGAACTCCTGAGATAGGCCAGGACAGGACAGAGTTATTTTCTTTTTCTAAGTCTTATTCACTTATTAAAAATCATCTTCTAAGGGATACCAGATGAAAAATGAGAAGAATCATGTGATTGGCTGTACTTCAATCTACGTTACTTTCTTTTGTTTATATTGTTGAAAACATAACTTTCCTCAGCTATAATCCATATACCATAAAGTTCACTTTTAAAAGGTGTTCCATTCAGTGCTTTTTAGTTTAGTCATGGAGTTGAACATCCATCCATTAAAAAAATAGTTCCCATTTTTCCTTTCTTTTTTTTCATTTTGTTAATTTTTTTTTTTTTTTTACAAACGATCTATGATAGAAATTTTCAAACTCATGCACAGATAAGTTGAGAGACTACTAAACGAGGCTCCAGGTACTCAACACGCAGCTTCAGCAGGTACGAACGCAGGCTGGTTCCTTTCCCACGGGGTGATGTTGAAGCCCATCTCAGATATTCTCTTATTTTAACTGGAAATATTATAATATGACCCTTTCGTTAAGAAAATAAACAAAATACTATAATCGACCAAAAACTATTAACGGTAATTCCTTAATGTCATCAAACATCTAGTGAAATTTCCATGATCGAGTCTTCTTTCTCTTTCCTTCCTTCCTTCCATCCTTCCTTCCTTCCTCTTCCCTCCCTTTCTCCTTCATCTCCTTCCTTCCTTTTCTCTTTTTCTTTTCCTTTCTTCTCTTCTCTTTTCTTCAAATAAGCGGTTCGTTTGAATCAGAATCCAAGCAAAGCTCGTATATCGCATTTGTTTGATGTATCTCTTAAGTATCTTTAATTTATAGTTTCCTTTTTTCTCTTTTTTCCTTTGCAATTTATTTGTTGACTAAGTCATGACTAAGTCATGAAAAATGCACAGCACACAGAAGGTACTCAA
The DNA here is from genome assembly GCF_000151845.1 of Pteropus vampyrus. Taxonomy (NCBI): domain Eukaryota; kingdom Metazoa; phylum Chordata; class Mammalia; order Chiroptera; family Pteropodidae; genus Pteropus; species Pteropus vampyrus. Next base: position 72 of record NW_011899357.1, on the reverse strand, counting down.
TAAACCTTCCTCCTCTTCTTTTATTTATATAATTTATTTTTATTTATATTTTATTTGAGAGCATCTCATCTT
>NW_011899356.1:5568-7299 GCF_000151845.1 Pteropus vampyrus | reverse complement strand
TAATAGACTGAACAATGCACTGCAGGTCTTAACCGCTGCCCACATCACTTCCTTTCACTTCATTATTTTTTCCTTCTCCAAGCCTGGCTTTTGGTATCATTTCTACGTAAACAATCATTTCATTTTAATATCTCTATCTCTGATTCTAACAGAGGTTTCAAACCCAAGAGCACAAAACCGAAATTAATGTTAATTCAGACAAAAAAAAAAAAAGAAAAAAAACCCAAGCTAAATGACCATAGATAAAATTAACAGGGCCAACCTAAAATGTCTTAAGTTTCATAAAACATTCCTCCAGGATAAGCTGTACAAACCTAGCTTGAGACATAGCCATATTATCTATTTCAGAGTATGAAAAAGCCAGAATTACGCATAATTTGCTAATCAAGAAACACCTAAACTCCTACAGCGAACATGAACCCGTCCGTTGTTACTCTGTAGCCAGCAATCATAATTGTCCGAAAACATGACATCCTATAAAAGAGCAATGAATGCAGCTGTAACCTTCTTTATAAAATTAAGTAATAAAAACTGTGATTACAACCAGTGCTAATTCTCCTTTAAGGCAAATTTAATTTTGAAAATTCACTCGTTTTATTCTTCCCTGTGAAGAATAGCATTCCAGTATGTCTTACTTTCGTTTCATCCCTATGACCCCGCCCCGAATCCATTTTCCTTTGCTGTATTACTGGCACACTCGTGCCCAAATTCTGCCCTCCAGATTCTGGGAATTCTAGGCGTAGAACGTGGACTGGGATTTGGAGGATCTGGGAACTAGCTCTAGCTTGGCCACCTCCCTCGCCGTGTGAACCTGCCTGGTCTGTTTCTCCAGCTCTAAAGTAGGAGGAGCAAGGTGATTTTGCAGAGATCCTTAGAGTCCCAGGGAAGGGCGCGGTCCGGCAGCCTGGCGGAGTCCAGACGCTGTCGCCGTCTCCCGCCGCCTGCCGGACACAGGTCCGGAGGAAGTGGCCAGGAAGGGTCCAGCGAGGCGCAGCCCAGTATGCAGCTTCTCAGAGGTGGAGGCAACGACCCCGTCAGCATCAGCCAGGCAGAGTCCCAGGTCCAAGCACTATTCGGCCCACGGCGGTTCCTCCCCTTCCCCCACTCCCTCCTGGCACTTACGTCCAGCCCCGCCCGTGCAGTGGTCCGAAGCCCGGCGTAGCGCGGCGGTGGGAACCCTCAAGCTCCCAGCTTCAACCAAGAAAACAAAACAACCCCAGGCCACCGGATGCCCGGATGAAGCAGCACCGCCCCCGAAGCTCGGTCGCGCCTGCGGAGACAGGGACGGAGGGAGGGGCGCGCGATAGGAGGAGAAAGGGCGGGGGGAGGGCCAGAGGGAGGCACGCTCACCGCGCGGAGGCTCTGCGCATGCTCGAGGAGCCAGCTGCGCGGGCTTTCCGCTGCCCAGACGCAGCTGTGCATGGGTAGAGGTAGTTTGAGTACACTTTTCAAAGGTGGGTGAGAGAAGTCGCTCTGTGTCCTAAGTTATTGAAAAGTAGGCGTCTTTTGGGCTTTTGTATTCGTCTTGAGTGAGGTGGTAAGTTTTCTAGTGCTGGGGTCGGTCTCACAGTTATCTCAGGTGTAGGTAGCAGGAAAAGTGCCCGGCTCCGCGCGCTGCAAAAGGCGGGGTGCAGGTTTGCGGCCCCGCCCCCCAGCCCTAATCATGGTTTCTAAGTCTGTTTGTTTTCCCAGAGCCTGGCCCCGCCCTCGCCGAAGCTCCGCCTCTAAGAG
>NW_011899356.1:0-2664 GCF_000151845.1 Pteropus vampyrus | reverse complement strand
TATTATGGTATGTGTGTTTTGTTGTTTTGTTTTGTTTTTGGTCTGTTATGACTTTGTTCCAGATTGGCTTTACCTATGATCAGTCATTTTATTCTTCTTAACTATGGTATATTGGTCCCTGTTTTAAGTTGATTTTTCTTTGGGTACTTCCCCCCGACAAGTACCAACTATCCTTGACTAAAGAAAAACACCAAACAATCACTTTTGGCTGAGGGGATGAGAAAGGGCCTTGTAGGCTGAATTGGGTCTGTTAAGAGAAAATAAATGGAGTCTAAGCTTAAAAATTCCTTGAGCAGACAAAACCAGTTAGGCCATATAAGTGAAACTTAATTTAGATGATTTCTTGTAATTGCCTCTGATAATCATAAATGAAACATATTATCTTTCTAAAATAGCATAAGATAATCACTTTTATCAATCCTTTACTGTTGGAAACCCCCGTTGTAGTAACCATTGTAATCATAGTGAAGGTTAAAACCTTTCTCAGTCTCACGTTATAAACCATCCTGTAATGATGTGCCTCTGAACGTCTTGCCATTTTTAGTCTGAGGTCTCCCAGTTTATGAACCTTTCTTTTGTACACATGAAAAACTCAAATTTTAATTTGATCTGATTTCATCTTTGACAGTTTTTGGTGTCAGAAGTGGGATCTGAAGACAACCCCCCTGATGAGCCCCAAGGCCAGTGAGTAACTAGGTGCAAGTACCTACCAAGCTCATTGTGCTCACTCTTTTCTCATCGAACACGGGGTTTTAGGGTAAGTCTCTTGGGTCTGATCTCTGCTCTCTTTGTGTTTTGAGCTCTCTGACTTGATTGTGCATACCTGTGTTTTGTTGAAGCTTCTTGGTCACCTCTTGGTCTGTAAGGAGAAATTTCCCATGTTTCCCTGTGTTTCTAGACAGAGGTAAAATTATTGGCTGTCTATAGATATAGTTATTTTAGAGAATCTAAAGACAAACATGAGTTTAATCTAAAACTGATCCAAAACTCTGCACCTCTCTCAAAAATTCCTGTTTCCTGTATGTATACCCACTAAGGACAGGATCTTGTCCCTTTTTTGAAAAATGGTTTGCACTCTATAAAAGATAACTTGGAATTACAGAGACTATTTTGGGAAAACTTGAACTTTGATAAGATCGTCCACCTTAGGGAAACTTGAGAAAAGAGATGATCCTGAACCTTTCAAAAATAATGGAATGCATTCTTTCATGGGTATGGAGGCCTCCAAAAGACAAAATGACTCTAAAATAGCCTCTCTAAAATCATTATAATGAATCAATGAAAAATTAAGACTAAAGCTCTGACTGACATGAATGATTCAAGGGATCGCCAACTAATCCCTCTGCTCCTCTTCATCTTTTACCTGATTATTCTGAATCCGCTAACCTTTTTGATTTTTTTTCTCCATCCCCTTCCCCAACTCTCTAAATAATCAGATGCCCTTTAAGGAAAGACCTTCTAATGAACCAGGCATTCTAGCCTCAGCTGAATTTAAATCTGGTCTTGAGTCAAGTTTCGAGCTATTCTAATTAATTTTTTCAGAACCTAAAATTGTTCTAAGACTAAATTTATAGAAGAATTTAAAATTCTTCTTGGTGCCTATGATCCTAGACTTCCTGATATGTACCAGTTTGTTCATATGATATGGAGTCCAGGAAATGCTAAAAAATAACTTCAAGACCCTATCAAAGATTCAAGACCCCACCAAACATGTCTCCAGGTGTAGAATATAAAAAGGAAGAAAAATAAGTCAATGGCTTATTGAAGCAATTCCTAAAGTTTTTCATATGAGAATTGACTGGGCCATAATACAATCCTGTAAATGACAAAAAGGGATGAACCAGTGGTAGATATCTTGAGTTTGTTTAGAAGTAGTATTTAGACAGTGCTCTTGTCTCAGAGACCTGGGGCCTGGTTTTGCAGGTTGCTCATTTTGTTAATGGGGTTTGCTCAGAACTGAATGATTGTTAAAGAAGAACAAGTTAGAATGGGAAATTACTCCTCTCCTGGAGCTTTAACATCTTGCCTAATGGTGTGAAAGAACAACAGAGCAGAAAAAAAGGCTATTAATCAAATAAGCTCATGGCCTTACAATTGCAACAATTACAGGGATCTTGACCTAATTTTAGGAGATCCTCTCCCACTTTCACATTTTGCCCCTCTTGATAGACATACCTGTCAATATTGTAAACAGAAGGGACATTAAAAAAATAACTGCCCACTTTTAAATAGAGGGCCTATTAAACAATCCAGGAGCCCTATAAGAGAAAGCTCTCAACTCTTAGATAATTGTCAACAATGCAGGGCTCCAAAGAATTGCCCAGTAAACTACTTACAATAATTCCTTTACATCAACACAGAAAAACTAAACTTAAATGGAAAAATTTGTCCCAGATTGGTGGATACCAGAACAGCTCAATCTCCTTTAAACACCATGATACATCAAGAACTTCCTCAGAGTAATAAAAATATTTCAGTAGTGGGAGTTTCCAATCAAATTCACAGAGTTCCTTTACTGGAACCCATAACTGTTACACTTGGCCCTTTCTCTGAAAGTCATGCCTTTCTGTTATGTGATATCTCCCTGTGAATCTCCAAGGTGGAGACCTGCTTTCTAAATTAGGAGGCCAAATAAAGTTTTCTTCAAGAGAAAGAATCTTAGAA
>NW_011899355.1:0-1499 GCF_000151845.1 Pteropus vampyrus | reverse complement strand
CGATATAGTATACACTGTATATATGTCTTAGAGTATTCTCCATTAAATAGTGACTTGTTACATAATATTGCATGAGATGTCATAAAATAACATTGAATCATACTGTCATTTTTATATAAATACGTACTTATATAAGCCTTATGTAAACATGTGAATAACAGTTATACCATTACGTGTAGTGAATGCCTAGTAGCCCACACGGGAAAGTGAAAGCACCCTATTTCCACCTGCACCAGGTAAGATCCTGGAGGCCCTGGACCGGGAGCACCTGGCCAGTCACACGCTGGTGTACTTCACCTCGGACAGCGGCGGCCGCCTGGAGGCCCAGGATCGCGGGGCCCAGCTCGGCGGCTGGAACGGCAGGTACCGAGGTGAGGCCCGGAGACCGTGGCGTCTCCGTTCCTGGCACTGTGGTGCCCGGTTAGCTTCGCCTTCACGTGAACGCGTCGGCAAATGCTGTTTGCAGGTTTTTACGTGAGTCGCCATGTCTTACGAAGCTAGGTGAGAAATGGCTGCAGGTTTGGGGGCCCTTTCCACGAGTTTAAGGCAAAACGTCGGACGTAATGGAAGCCCCATGAGAATAAATACGTGGCGTCTTTGAAACCACCTAAGGCATGTTTCTCAACCTCGCATCTTGGGGTGGATGACTCTCTGAAGTGGGGTGTTCTGGCCACTACAGGGTGCTCGATGGTGTCTCTGGTCTCCACCCACCAGATGCCAGGAGCACTTCCCATCCATTCGTACACCCAGACTGTCCCCCCAAATTGTCAGATGTCCCTGTTGGGTAAAATCACTCTGGTCTTCAAGCACTATAATAAATAGATGATTGCTAGATGATAGATAGATAGATGATAGATGATAGATGATAGATGATAGATAGATAGATGATAGATAGATGATAGATAGATAGATAGATAGATGATAGATAAATAGATAGATAGATAGATAGATAGATGATAGATAGATGATAGATGATAGATACATAGATGATAGATAAATAGATAGATAGGTAGATGATAGATGATAGATAGATGATAGATAAATAGATAGATAGATAGATAGATGATAGATAGATAGATAGATAGATGATAGATGATAGATGATAAATAGATAGATGATACATAGATGATAGATAGATAGATAGATGATAGATAGGTGATAGATAGATAGATAGATAGATAGATAGATAGATGATAGATAGGTGATAGATGATAGATAGATAGATGATAGATAGACAGATAATAGGATAGATAGATAGATGATAGATAGATGATAGATGATAGATAAATAGATAGATAGATAGATAGATAGATAGATAGATAGATGATAGATGATAGATGATAGATGATAGATAAATAGATAGATAGATAGCCATGAAAAAGAAGAAATAGTGCCCTGTGCATCGACATGGATGGACCTGTAGGGTGTTATGCTAAGTGAAACCACTTAGATAGATAAAGACCAATACCATATCATTTGACTTATCTGAGAAATCTAAA
>NW_011899354.1:2315-3956 GCF_000151845.1 Pteropus vampyrus | reverse complement strand
CCGGAGCCGAGCCCGTCTAGCTGATCTGCACAACGGATGGGTCGGAGACCACTGGCCGGGGGATGAGGATGGTGCACTTGGCACAACTGTCCCTGCCCGTCAGCCGTGGCCGGCATCAGGGTCCCCGCCACAGGGCCCGGCCACTTTGTGCGAAAGGGACAGCATGAGGCTGAGCCCCCGGTAGGTTACCCGGGGCTGGGCAGAGGACGGCTGCGTGAGTGTGCAGGACAGCCTGGCCTCCTGTTACCCGCCCTGGCCATCGAGAGGCCGCCTCAGCCAGCCTGTCAGTGATGGGAGCCACCCTGTGGTCTTGGCACTTGAGAGCTCCCCGTCCCCTCGTCTCACAGCCGCAGCACAGTGCAGAGCCCCCTGAAGACAGCGGAAGCCCCGCAGCCGGAGGACCCGTGCGGCCTCCACTCCGGCCACAGCTCCAGATGCGGCAAGGCCCCTGGCAGTCTGAGCTTCTGTTCCTGCCTGTGAAACGTGAAGGTGGGTGGCCCCACCCGAGGTGGCCAACATTGGGACGTACGTGAGAAGATGGGTGTCCAGGGCCATCCCACTCACTGCTGCTACCTGCCACGCAGATCTGCCTTCCCGCCGGCCCCCTCCCGCCCACGCATGCGGGCACACCTGTCCCCTGCTCCTCTGCCTCCATGGCCTCTGGGGGGCCCCGCCCTGGGGTGTCGGGGCCATGACACAGCCTCAGGGGCGGTGGCCTCCTTCTCCAGAGGGAGCTCAGGGAAGGGGGAGCAGCAGCTACCTCTCCCTAGAGCGGGGGCTCCCCCGGGAGCCACAGTGGCAGAGGCCCCGGCCCCGGCACTGAGGGCCCAGGGCAGGGCCACCACCCTGACCGGTCGGTCTCAGTGCTCCGGAGGTGTGGTCGGCAGCAGACGCACTGCTGGACTCAGGGTGCGGCTGTCACCAGCCTCCGGGTGGGAGAGGGGCCTCCAGCCCTGTAGTCAGGGGCCTGGGCCCAGTAGCCCTGCTCACCTTCCCCGCTGGGACAGGATTCAGCTCCCAAAGCTGTGATATTGGGAGAGAGTCCAGACAACATAAAATATTCTTTTTAACCTAAGAGAAAACAAGTACAGAGTTTAGATCTAACACAAGCCAAAAACGTGTCTCCGATCAGCCTGCTGTGGACCCTGCCGGGCACAGCATGTGGACGGCGGGCACTCCGGCCAGCGGCTCCACGCCCTGCAGTGGTCACCTCTGCTTCCAGGTGAACCGGCTCCCCACGCCCGGACGCCCTGTAACCAGTGACCTTCACGTTGGAAGTGAGCAGCAGGTTCGCCCCGAAGCTCAGGGGAACGTGGATCTGAATCGGGCCTGCCCTGTGCCGATGCCTCCCCGAACCTCAGGAGTCTCCCCAAGACCAGCCCGTTAGGCAAGGCCCTGACAAAAGCGCTCCCACGGTGGCGGCCAGCAGGCCCGGTCGTGCTGACCTCTCCTTCCCGTGGCTCTGCCACCAGATGTGGCTCAAAGCGTCTGTCAGCTGCTGAACTTCCCAAGGCCAGCGGGGCCACCTCGGGCGCCTACCTCTTGGGTGCTCCCCGCAGGGCATGTCACGATGAGAGAAAGTGTTGGGGCGGGGCGCCGAGAATCTAAGCGACGTCTGCGGACACAGCGGCTGGGAAGAGG
>NW_011899354.1:0-580 GCF_000151845.1 Pteropus vampyrus | reverse complement strand
AGGGGCCCGGGTCTCCAGCTAGATGCGCCGACACCCCGAGGCTGCCAGGTGCTTACCGGGCATGGAGATCTTCCTATTTTTAATGGTGACTAGTATATCACACAGATTGAACCTTGTCAATCAACCTCTTTACACTTCAAAAGATCACAAAGAAAATGAAGACAGTCAACAAATTAAGAAAGGGTATTTGCAAAACCACGTCGGATAAAGGACTTGTATCCAGAACAGACAAACTACTTGCAGGGTGACCAGCTATCCTGGTGGGGAGAACAAGAGTACTGGTGTCACCTAGAGTCACAGCTGCAGGCGGCGGGGCCGGGATTTGAACCCCGTGTGTTAGACTCCAAGCCCCAGGCTCCACGCGGTGACTTAACGCTGCTTCTCCACAGGGTCCAACACTGCGGCACGGGAAGGGACCCCGGCGCTCAGGCGCCCTGCGACCAGGCCGGGAAGAAGGCCCGGACGCGGCCCTGGCCGCTCCGGGGAGGCCCGGCGGCTCGAGGCGCCTCCGTTGGTGGAATCGGTTTCCTTTTGTGTCACGTGGCGATGGGAAATGCACTTTTCACGGTGCAGTCGGCAC
>NW_011899353.1:2849-5022 GCF_000151845.1 Pteropus vampyrus | reverse complement strand
TGAGATGGTCTTTTTATTGTACTTAGTTGGGTGTGTAAAAATGAGCATTGGACCTTGGTCTAGAAGGCCAGTCATGAAAAACAAATTTAAAAAATTAATCTTTTTCGAGAAAAGTAATCTGTACAGGGAGAAAAGTCTGTTCTAGAAGTCCAAGCCCTTGCTGAGCTGGATTTTGCGTCCACGTTGGTCACAAGGATGACAGCTTTCCACAGAGATTGCTGCAGCCCACTCTTCTCCCCACCTCCAGGCCACCACTAGCAGACCCTCAGATCTCGCGATAAGCTCTGACCTCGCCTCCTGGAAAATGCACCAATCAGGAAGGGCCCTCTGTGGTCTGAGCGAGGCCTGTGTATCCCATGAAGCTCTGTCACGTGGTAGATAGTTCCTTGCAAGTGGGTACCAGCCGCTACTGCGTGTTCCTGCCCTTCCAAACGTGGGGGTGTAGGCCTTCCCATATACAAACAGCCGGCAGATGCCCAACCCTGCCGACCATACTTATGTCTGACTGCACAGGAGGCAGCTTCCCTTTTTCTAAAAGATGCAAGGCCACAGTGATGACTACCACTCCTTTCTTGCACAGGCTTTCACCTGCAAAGTTGCACGTGATTCTGCTTTCCATCTCAACCCGTGGGAATCAAAGAGTTCACTTTAATGATATCCAAAACCGTAACACTCTCTCTCTCTCCCCCGACCCCTGTTTTATCCAATCATTTCTACAGCATACATTCCACAGTTTCTCGAAAGAAAATAGAGATGGTACTTTATGCCTTAGGACACAAAAACTTGAGTTATACTCTCCTCAATATTATGTATTATGTATTAATTTTGTGGCATATTCTAGGACCATAACACAAAGCACTTTGAAACTACCACAAATTAAAGTGTTGAATTAGATATATAAGCCAGTTGGAGGCTAGATTGCTCTACCATTTGGTTTCGGGGGCTGGGAAATCCATTTCTCAAACATTATTAGAGAGGAGCCTCTTATGTGATTAATTCTGGGAAGTAGACACAGAGGCAAATAAGGTTCTGACCCTCCATGAGCTTACAGTGTAATAAGGAACAGAGATACTTGAATTATAGATGAGCTTGCTGTGTGGTATGTCCTGCAAGAGAGGGATGCACAACTAAGTGACTTCCTGAGGTTCTCTGTCAAATCAATGGTATCAACGAAGCTGGGGAAAGCAAATCTGATCTAAAATATCCTAACACATTTTTGGCTAACGTTGTCCGCATTACATTGGGGTCCAGCTCCTTCTGCTAGGCATCCATCAAAGGTAAATGTAGCAAGAAGCCAAGATGAAGTGGAGTACAGCCAAAAGGATGTCAAAGAAAGTCCATGATCTGTCATGAGGCAACAGTAAGGAAACAGCACCTGAAATGTGGAGTTGACTTTGCGTTGGGTTATGTCGGGCTAGATTGTGAGGGCCCCTACACGTCTAATAGAGAAAAGTTTTTGTGGCGGGTGGGGGGTGGTGGGGGAGGTGTTTTGTTTTTACCTTTCTAAAAAATCTCAGGTGAAGAAATTTGACTTAAAAACTCAGTTTTTAAGTACTTCATCATTTATTTACACAAGGTTCTTTTCATTTTACTTTTTTTTAACCTCCAAACCCTAATTGTATTCCTTTACCCCCATAGCACCCATCCTAATATATTTAATGTCTTTAGATGTGCATACATACCTTCTTCAAAAAATATATTTATGCGAATGTGTCTTTACAGAAATGATAATGTGCTATAAATCCTGTACTGTTTCCTATGTTATTCCCTCAATGCTAGGTTTTTAAGATCCATCAGTGTTGCTATATACATCTGGTATGCATTTCTTACTGCTATTTAGTTTCTGAATATACATCTGCCATATTTTACTAATCTGTTTCTCTAATGATGAGCACCTAGGCTGCCTCCAACATCCAGCTACCCCAAGAAATCCCATGATGAGCATCCTTATGGACCCATGGGAAAATTTCCTTGGAATATATATGCCAGAGTTTTTCACAAGTCATAGAGTACGTGCGTGCTTGATCTCAACAATTGCCAGATTGCTTTCCCAAGTGACGGTACCAGTTGACACTCCCTCCAGCAGTGCCCCAGAGTACCAACTTCCACTTTCTCAGCTGCACCATTATTTCCCTTTTGATATGGGCCATTCTGATATAGACATTCTAAGACA
>NW_011899353.1:0-344 GCF_000151845.1 Pteropus vampyrus | reverse complement strand
ATTAAATAGAGAGAGGGGGAAGTAGAGGGCAGGGCAGAGAAAAACAGTTTGAAAAAATACATATCAAAATGTTAACAGTGGTAAATTCTGGGTAGTGTGACTACAAATTTTCATCTTTTTATTCTTTTTTAAAATTTTTGATTATTGGTATATACTACTTTCGTTTAAAAAAAGCAGTAAGGCTGTTTTCATTTCGTAAGAATCAAATGTTAAAAAACTAGATTTTACTGCTCATTGGAACCTTGCCAAGTCACTTAACTACTTAACTACTTCACCTGTTGGGGAAATAAAAAACAGAATGGAGAGTGGAAAAATTTAATTCTTTACCAAAAAAAAAAAAAAAA
>NW_011899352.1:834-1383 GCF_000151845.1 Pteropus vampyrus | reverse complement strand
CCGCGAGGTGCTCTCGGATTCTATTTTAACTAAGGATCACACTTCAGAGGTCGACAGGGAAGCCGCCTCGAACACCGCCCACCAGTGAAGGCCACGCAGCCGGGGGACCCAGCCTCCGCAGGTGCGCAGGCTGCATCTCTCTCTCTCTGCTCACACGCACTAATGACAGCGACCGACCGAGGGCAGAAGCGCCAAGCCTGGCGTCTCTGTCTGGTTTCCTTTCGCATGGAAGGCATGAAGCTCCGCCGGGTCTCCCCAGCACGCGGGGCTGTGCGGACCCCCCCAAGGTAGCGCTTACTGGGAAGCGATTCGAAATGATCCCTGTTTAACAGCGTTCACCACAGCAGTAGCTGCGCTGGTGCTTCACCAGTCAAGAATAAATGGTGACGTGTGCACACACGACAGTTCCTGCATTAAAAACAAGAAAAACAGGGCTTAGAGGAGACTTTAAGCTCAGAGCAAGCCAGGCCGACTGGGCACGTGGAAAAACTATTTTCATTTCTGCTCCTCCAGATAAATCCAACCGATGAAATGTACCAAATATCAAAT
>NW_011899352.1:0-784 GCF_000151845.1 Pteropus vampyrus | reverse complement strand
CCGCGAGGTGCTCTCGGATTCTATTTTAACTAAGGATCACACTTCAGAGGTCGACAGGGAAGCCGCCTCGAACACCGCCCACCAGTGAAGGCCACCCAGCCTCCGCAGGTGCGCAGGCTGCATCTCTCTCTCTCTGCTCACACGCACTAATGACAGCGACCGACCGAGGGCAGAAACGCCAAGCCTGGCGTCTCTGTCTGGTTTCCTTTCGCATGGAAGGCATGAAGCTCCGCCGGGTCTCCCCAGCACGCGGAGCTGTGCGGACCCCCCAAGGTAGCGCTTACTGGGAAGCGATTCGAAATGATCCCTGTTTAACAGCGTTCACCACAGCAGTAGCTGCGCTGGTGCTTCACTAGTCAAGAATAAATGGTGACGTGTGCACACACGACAGTTCCTGCATTAAAAACAAGAAAAACAGGGCTTAGAGGAGACTTTAAGCTCAGAGGCAAGCCAGGCCGACTGGGCACGTGGAAAAACTATTTTCATTTCTGCTCCTCCAGATAAATCCAACCGATGAAATGTACCAAATATCAAATAAGGCACCTACCTCCGCCTGATACCTGCGGCTGAGGACGAATGAAACCAGCAAGAAGTTTCCTCTGCAGCCCCCGAACTCAACGCGACATTTACGCGACATTTACGGGTCTGACTTTAAGGCTAACGTGGGTCCCGCGGGCCTGGCTGGTTCCTGGACGCCAGTCCCCGGTTCCAGCCACTCAGAATTTCCTGGGTTTGCGGTGACACTGAGCGTGACAGTGACAGGGATACAGGGTTGTGGAAAAGA
>NW_011899351.1:3381-5389 GCF_000151845.1 Pteropus vampyrus | reverse complement strand
AAGCCCACTCGCCGCTGACTCATCTGCACTGGTCGCCCCTGTTCTGCGTGCAGCTTCCGAACTGGGGGTGCTGCTCGCTGCTCTTCCCGTCGGGGTCCCTGTTCTGGCCCTGCTGGCTCTTCCTCTTTTTGTTTTCAGTTTTATTGAGATACAGTTGCTGAAGGTGTAACGATTACTTATACTATCTGATGATCTATTGCAAAATGGTTGCCACAATAGTTGGTCACAAGCGTGACTCTTAGCGGCGTGCACACACGCGGCCAGCAGCGTTTACTCTGGCCCCCATGCTGTCCGTCAGGTCCCAGGACTGACTCATCTTGTGACTGGAAGTTTCTTTGACCATTTCCAGGATCTTTCCCTGTTTTAGTTTTCATCACCTTGTTATAGTATAGCTTCAAGTAACTTTTTAAAGTGATACGTGATCGTAGGGTTCTTGAGTGTCTTAACGTACGCTACTTCCAACCTTTCACTGGTTTCGTAGTTTGGGTGCGAGTAGAAATTATGGCCTTAAAGAATCATGCCCTTAGAAAGTCTCGCTCCCTTGTCTTGCACCCAGCATTACTGATTTTTACTCCCCTGTGGATTTCTTCAGACCTTCATGAAGTTTCGTGTGTTTGTGTCATTCGTCTTTCGTTCTGCTCAGCCCTCCGTGGTCCTTCCAGACTGAAGGCGTATTTTTCTTGAGCTCTGGAGGTGGTCTTGTCCCTGTCACAGACTCTGCCTTGCTTTCTTTGACTTGATCTGATCCCAGCCTTTCTGTTGAAAATTGTGTTTTAGCCACTGTTTTTAATTCCAGGTGTTCTTTTTTGTCTAATTCTGTTTTCATATTTTATTCTGGTTCTGTAGACACAACTCCTTCTTAGATTTCTTTGAAGGTAGAGGTTGGAAATATTTTAGATTTTCTTTTTTTCCTAACCAGCTCTGTACTTTTTGTTTTGTTTTCTTTACCAAGTCTGTGTTTTCGTGTTGTTAGTTTCCCGAGGATGCAGCCCTTACTTCCCTGTTAGATTTTTTTATTATCGTTACAAAGTATATTTTCCCCGTTCTTCAAGTACAGGCCAGTGTCGGTCTTCTCTGCTCTGAGTCTATGATTTGCTCTTCCCAGTGCCACTGAGAGCTGAGGGTCAGCTGCTTGGCCTGGCTTCCCGGTGTGTGGGCGCCAGGCGACCCACAGGGCTTGACTGCTGGTCTGTCTTTGGAGCACTGCCCCTCATTGCTCTGGCCAGCAGTGGGTTCTCGTCCCTTCCTCTGCCACAGCTGGGGCCATGGACACTCAGCAGTCGGTGCCCACTAACTGCCAGCTGGAAGCCCCTTGCAGCTATGGACTCACTGAGGTGCCCTGTCCCTTCTCTGTTCTGTCTGTCCTGGCATCATCTAGGGCTTTCTTCTTTGTGCTTCATTCCTGTCATTCTTTGGGTTACGGGGTCAGGAGTCGGCCGCCTGTTCCCAGAGTGACGTCTTGAACCAGAACTCCTGAAGTGCCTCCTGTCTGTTTCCCGTGGTCTTCGCTTCATCCCGTGGGTCAGAGACCAGCAGTGCGACAAACTGCCCTTGTTGGGAAGCTCGGCGCTGCACGGCCGAGCAGGTTTGTCCGTCGAAGCCCCTCAGAGGCTGGGGCCGGCGGAGCCTAGGCCTGCTGTGTCCGACAGTCACCCAGTCACCGCACACGCCGTCCACAGTCGACCCAGTGGGCCCGCTGTGGTCTGGATCGGTGGCGGTTGCTGTTGGTTGGCTGGGTGACACCGGGCTGTGGCTGTGGCCTTGCAGAACCAGCCGAGTAAACAGTGGAACCTCCCAGAAGCGGGGGTGAGGGGAGCTGTGGCTCATAGGACCCCAGAGCCTGCGCGTGGACACGGTGACGCGGTTGCCTGCCCTGGGGTGGCCCTTTCGTCCCCTCTTCTCTCATGTCACGTTGTCTCTTGCACGTCCATCTTTCGTTCGGGGATATTTGAAGCAGGCGATGGAATCAGATGCCGCGGACAAATATAAACTCCGGTTCGAAAGTCCT
>NW_011899351.1:0-401 GCF_000151845.1 Pteropus vampyrus | reverse complement strand
TCATCCCAGAGTGGCGCATGAGCCCCCCGGCCCTCAATGCTCACCCCCTCAGGCCCCTCACATTCCACAAGTTGCCCAACCTGTGGCGGCGTCCCCAGGCCGTGGGTCCCCGCAAGGAAAGGCAGCGGGTTTGGGCTGCAGGGTGGGCAGCGCGAGGCTGCAGGTCCTGAGTGGTACACGCAGCGGCCTGGGGCACAGGGGAGGCAGCGAGGTGCCGTCGGCCATACCCCACCACCGCCCAGGTCACCCAGGCTCCTACGAGAAGCTGGCGACGTCAGAAACTAGGAGCCTGCTCAGCGCAGGGCTGCCCCTGGCGTGTCTGAGGGGCAGCGATCAGACTAGGGCCCACGTCCCCTCCGCAGAGGTGGCTGCAGCTGACAGGCTCCCTCATCCTCCCTGTC
>NW_011899350.1:3011-4192 GCF_000151845.1 Pteropus vampyrus | reverse complement strand
CAAATTAGTAACCAAGCTCTATTCTAGGTTCCAGGTGTTCCTGAGCCTATAGCATATGTCCCCTCGAGCCCACTGTGCCACACTCCCATTGGTCTTGACTTCAGACTTCATATGAGCTCAAGCAAGTTATATAACCCTATGAGCCTAAGTTTCTTCATCTGTAAAGTAGAGGATGAAAAAACCATCTCTGTGAAAAATAAAGTATGTAAAACACTTGGCACTAGATATACAGTAGCTTCATAATTCAAACAATATAATTATTGTTATTATTACCCTTTATCAGAACAGGATCTTTCCACTACATAGGCACTTGAAACTTCAGAAGTAGCCATCTGATCTGAACGCTGAGACACAGAGCAGGTACCTAGAGAGAGGATAGTGGCCTCAAGTCCAGGCAGCTGTCTGAGTTTAGCACCCCAGGCCCCTGGCACTTACAGATCCTAGAGGGCTCTCAATTCAGATTCTTCATGCTTGCTGGCTGGCATAGGCTAGAAGGAAGGAGCTCAGCTTCTGCAGAAACTGGTGGGAGTCAGGGAGGACACTGGCTGGTACCCAGAAGGAAAAACTGGGGTCCCAGACACGTCATTGGCAGGGACTTGAGCACGGGTGTGGAGTGAGGCAGTAAGACAGGGGTCCGGGTATTAAGGTGCCAGGGTTCCAGGAAAGATTTGTTTGTAGGAGCAAGGCCCTAATTCAGAACCTGTCCCTCCACTGCTGACTGGCCATCACCTGGGTTTCAGCTACTGGGCTAAGGGATGAGGATACAGCAGTAAGCAAGACAGAGTTACTGCTCTCAAGGAGCCCCAGGACCAGGAGGCACGAGACTCAGGCACATTAACAAATTTCTGTAATACAGCGTGATTAATACCTCTCATAGAAGCATATATATCAAAAGCCTCAGGAAGGAGAGAGGAGCAGTTGCTGGAATCACCTGCAATTAGAACTAGGACATTAAAGTCGAAGACTGACGAGTAGCCAAGTTGCCAAATGCTGCATCCAACTCTTTAAAATCACCCCTCCTACTTCAACTGGAAATAGGCCCACAGGAGAGGAGCCAAAGCCCTGAGCTGGGGGGATGAGAGCAACAGGGGGCAGAGAGTCTCATTAGGTGTTCTCTGTCCTCCACACCCTTCTCTAATGTTGTTTCTACAAACGCCCTCACACCTACTTGGCTGCATCCT
>NW_011899350.1:0-2106 GCF_000151845.1 Pteropus vampyrus | reverse complement strand
CCACTTACATGGAAGCACATGTGTGAAGTTTTCTAAAGTGCTATATTAGTTATCTATTACTATGTAACAAATTATCCCAAAACTCAGTGGTTTAAAACTACAGTAAATATTTATTATCTCAGTTTCTATGGGTTAGGAATTTGAGAGTGGCTTGGGTGAACAGTTCTGACTCAATGGCCATTATGAAATTGCGAACAAATGTGAGCTGCAGTCATCTGAATGTTTGACTGGGCTGGGGGGTTCACTTCCAAGATGGCTCAATCATATAGCTGGCCTCTTAGTGCTGGTCGTTGGCTCCTCTCCATAGAGACCTCCCCACATGGCTGCTCAAGTGTTCCTACGATATGGCAGCTGACTTTCCCCAGAACAAGTAATCTGAGAGAGCAAGGTAGAAGCCACGATACCTTTTGTGACCTAGCCTTGGAAGTCACTCCTTATACCTCTGCAACAATTTATTGCTCATACGAATCATGTCTGTTTCACCGTGAAAGGAGACTGTACAAGACGATGACTACCACGAGGACCACTGAGGGCCATTGTGGGAACTTCATGGGGATAAAGTTTTGTGAAGTCCAGGCCTTAGGTAGGAGACATGTGGGCATCGATGCACTAATGGCACTAAAATTGGTAGAATACTGGGGCAACCTACCTATGCTTCTCTTTGAGCTCTGAAAATCCCCACATCTTTCACAGATTGCTTAAGGGATCACACACAAATCTCTAACCTGTGTTTATCAGCCTTTTGACTTTGCATATACATCCAAGAGCGCAAGGCCTCTTATCTGCAAATATAGCCCTTATTAAGTAGGTCGTTTTGAGAAGCTCTTTCCATATGCTCCCCAAAAGCTGCAGACATCAACACTGAAACTGAGATACTGGCCTAGCTTTCTTTACAGAGAGGGAAACCAAACACTGCCTCTATGGCTCCTACTGTTCTGACTGTCTTTTATTCTCCCCTGGTCTTATCTAGAGATTTTGCCCTGGGGCTTATGTACAATATCAATTTAACCCTTATATCGACCTTGACACTTTGGTGTCTTTATCCTCACCATGGACAAGGAAACTGAGACTCAGAGAGACTGAGTGACTTTACAAAGTCACACAGACTTGGAGGTAGAACTTCAGGAAGCTTGGCTACAAGCCTCAGGAAGAGGGGACTAAGTCTGAAACAAGGCTTTCAGCTGCCTCGACCTCAACAGACCCACCCACCCAGCATCAGCCAGGAGCACTGACGTCTCCCCAGCAGGGGGGTCCACAGGAAGTCTCCCCGGGCCACAGGTCATAAGTAAGCAAGAGGTTTAGAGTTCCTCCAGGGCAAGGGGGTCTCCCCACATCGGTTGGCCCCCAGGCCTAGAGGCTGGAGGGTCCAGCTTTGATGAGCCAGGGCAGAGGTCATGCCCTCTTGTAACCAGAGAGCCGTGCTCTGCTGGGGCCACGTGTGTCAACGTGCTAATGTTTCATGATTGCGACTCAGTCTCTCACTTTGACACAACCTCCCAGAGCAATCATTGCAAAGCGATATCTGCCGGCTGCCCTCCGATTATTTTACAGCCCTCCCTGGCTCCAGCTGCACCAGCCTTTCCTCTCTGGTTTCTCTGCCGTCCCTGTTCCTGGCAGGTAGAGGGGGATGCGGTGAGGACAGAAGGGTAGGAAAGCAGGAAGAAACTTCTCTTTTCTACCAACCCCTGACCTTGCCAACCTGGGTTCCCTCTCAGATACAGCAACCCTGGCATGGAGAGATGGCCACATCTACACTGTGCAAGGCCTTGTGCTGGGTGCTTGGTACATATAACATGCAAAACTCTACGACAGCCCTAGAAAATGGGGAGTATCTTTCCAGCTGCCTGGTTGCTCACTGCACACTCTGAAGAGAAGGAAGGCTTTGGATGGCTAACTTGAAGGAGACCCTAGAGGTCACTTTTGTCCAGTGACCTCATTTTTCTATGATGGCTGGGAGTCTCTTGTCCCAAGGTCAGATAGTTTTATAGCTGCACAGTCCGGCTGAGAATGTAGCTTTTCCTTTGCTTGGTCCAAAGTCTTTCCAATTTTTCAGGCTGCCTGTCATCATCCCTGTCATTAGAATTACACTTGTAGAGAACAGTGAGG
>NW_011899349.1:3460-5930 GCF_000151845.1 Pteropus vampyrus | reverse complement strand
ATGCAGTGATTAAGACTTAAAAATTATGACAAAATGTGAGTATTTGCTACTATTTAAATTCATATTGAAAAATGAGAAAAATAATAGATAGAAAAACAGTATATAATCATAAAACTTTACAACAAAAACATGATTATCCCTGTATTTAAACTATTTCATCACATTAAGTGTATAACAAAATAACATTAGGTTAAAGCGTAAAATAGATAGAATTTGGACACTGTGAGGGATTAGTTTTTTATTCTCTAAAAAATGTCTTGTATAAAATGTGTGTGCACGTGTGTGCTCGCATCTGTGTACAGATAAAATCTGAAGTGTAAGCAGGAAGCACTAGTAAGGGAAGAATTTCCCCTAGGGCAAGTGCCAATATTAGTCAATGAATTTTAAACTACCAGCAAACAAAAAAGATCATTTTCCTGGATTGAGTAGAACAAGGAAAGGGCCAAGATGGTTCTTGATCTAACTTTTTTTTCTTGGCTCTGGTAAAAAGGAAAACAAATGTTCCCTGAAATAAACATCATTTATTTATGCTCCCAGAGTTTTCATAGACTAAGATAAATAAAACATGAGCTAGGAAACAAACATAAAATCAAAAAAAGCCAGTAAGCAGCAAAACTAAAACTGAAACTTAGGTGGACTGGCTTCAGAATATGCTCTTAACCAGAAATCGGCCAAATGTCTTAGTCAGCTGAGGCTGCTGTAGTAAAATGCTGTAGACTGGGTAACTTAAATGACAGAAACTTATTTCTCATAGTTCTGGAGGCTGGGAAGTCCAAAGTTTGGATACCAGAATGATCTACTTCTGTGAGTCTTCTTCCCAGTTTTCAAATAATTTGCCTTCTTGTCATATACTCACATGACAGAGAGAGAAAGAATCTCATGATATCCTCATGTCCTAATTTTACTCTAAAGCCCTTGCCTCTAAATACCATCACATTGGGGATTAAGTCTTCAAGATATGATTGCAAGGGAAGGACACAAACATTCAGCCCATAGCATCAGAATTTTTTCACATAATCAAGTATTAACTATTTTTGTCTTTGCAGGCCACACACTGTCACACAACTACACAACATTGCTGGTGTAGCATAAAAGCGGTCATAGGCAATATTTAACCAAATGGTGGTGTCTGTTTTTCAATAAAATTTTATTTACAAACCCAGGCAATAAGCCAATTTGGCCTCTCTGCAGTAGTTACTGACCTTTGGTTTTACTTGTTTTAATGATATATTAAATAAAGATAGAACAAAGAGTATCATCTAATTTAAGAATTAATTGGAAAGAAAATAGATCTCAGGTTAGATTAAGCAAAGGAAAAATAAAGATACAGGTATGTAACACAATAGAAAGTGAAAGCAATGAGATGAAATGAAGTTTAAAGTAGTATTAATATACAACCCACTTTCTCCCAGCCTGCTTGCCAGTAAGTTTAAGCGAAGAGCAGAACTTTTACCTTAAATGGGCAACAGTATGAAATAGTGATAGCATCACATCACACTTCTTTCACCTTAGTATAGGTGGCACCTAATGGGAGTGTCTCACAAGATATTTAAAGTGTCCAGGATATAATTGAAAACAACTCATCAAGTATTAGAAAATCAAAACTTGATTTTTAAAAAAAATAGTCGACAGCCACCAACACAAAAAAAAATGAAAAAAAAAAATCTCATGGAAGAAATATAATATAAAAGGAATAACTAAATGGAAATGTTAGAATGGAAAAAATAAAATAACTAAAATTAAAAAGTCATACCTTTGGTAAAATGATACTTTTTAGATACAACTAAAGGCATAATTGATGAAAGAAAGAAATGTTAACTGGACTTCATAAATATTAAAAATTTAAAATTTCTGCTCTGAGAAAGACTATGTCAAGAGAATAAGATTTTAAGACACGGATTGGGCAAAAAAAACTTGTAAAAGACATCTGATAAAGCCCTGTTATCCAAAATATACAAAAAACTCTTAAAATTCATCACTAAAAAATAAACAACACAATTTTAAAATGGACCAAAGATCTTAAGGCACACCTCAACAAGGGAGATACACAGATTTAAAATAAGCACATGAAAAGATGCTCCATATCACATGTCATTAGGGAAATGTGAATTAAAACAACAATGAGATATCACTACATACCTATTGGAATGCTCAAAATCTGGACCACTGACAACACCAAATGCTGGGAAAGATGTGGAGCAACAGGAAATCTCACTCATGGCTGATGGAAACACAAAATGGTACAGTCACTTTTGAAGACAGTTTGGTGGTTTCTTATATAACTAAGATTACTCTTGTCATACAAAACAGCAATTGCACTCTTTGGTATTTACATAAAAGTTAAAAACTTATGTCCATATGAAAAATTACATATGGATGTTTATAGCAGATTTATTAATAATTGTCAGCATTTGGAAGCAACCAAGTTGTTCTTCAGTAGATAAAAATAAATAAAGTTTAGTTTATAAAC
>NW_011899349.1:0-2230 GCF_000151845.1 Pteropus vampyrus | reverse complement strand
TCATCATTAAATTTCAGAAAACTAAAGACAATGAAGAAAAAAATTAAAGCAGCTACTGAGAAATTAAGAATTATCTATATGTGAAGAATAACTTTAAATGCCATAGATTTGTCATCAGAAACAAGAGAAACTAGAAGAAATTAGGACATTTTTTTCAAGTCCTAAAAAAAAAAATAAACTTTCAACTACAAAATCTATATTCATTGAAAATATTTTTCGGGAATGAAGGTGAACTCAGAATATTCCGAAAAGAGAGAAAACTGAGTATTTGTCTCTGTCATATCTACCCTAAAAGAATGGGTAAAAAAAGTTCTTTAACCATAAATAAAATAAATGATAAAAGAAGGAAACTTAGACCATCAGGAAAGAAGAAAGAACAAAAGAGAGAGAAAAACTTCGGTTTTTCCTCCTCTTTAGTTTTCTTGGTGATGCAAAATGATTCAATTAAAAGTTCTAACATTATCTTATGAGATTCTCAACGTATTAAAAGGAAATACTTAAATTTGATGGTAAAGAGACTTAAATGGAATATTCCTATACTTTACTTGACCGATAAAAAGTTGATACCAGTATTATACATGTATGTTATATATTTATTATGTATTTGTAATGTGATTCTTAGAAAAAAACATTAAAAGTTTATAATGAGATACATTCATAAACTCCTTAAATACATCAAAATAGATGTATTTCCATGGAATTATGCTGAGTGAAAAAATTCAATTTCAAAAGCTTGCATACTCTGATTGTATTCACATACATTATTGAAATGACAAAATTATAGAGATGGAAAATAGAATACTCATTATTAGGTGTTAGGGACAGAGTGAGGAGGGGAATAAATGTGCCTCTAAAGGAGTCGTACAAAAAATTGTGGCGATGAAACAATTCTTTATTTTGAGTGTGGGGGCGATTACATAAGATAAAACTTCATAAATATGAGCATACACAAAGAGATGTATATGTCAAACCTGCGAAATGAAAATAAATTCTGTGAACTCTACCAAGGCTTATTGCTTGAATCTGACATTGTACTATAGTTACATAAGACAATACCAGAAGAGGGAATGAAGTGTATGCAGTACTGCTCTATACTATTTTTATGTCTTCCTGTGAATATATCTTGATCTCAGAACAAAAATTTTAAAAAAGAGACATGGCTACACCGTCTGCCTATTTATAAATTATAAATAGATAGAAAAATAGTAACAAAACTTTAGAAGATGCTTTTAAGTCCTGTCTGCAGAAAATTATAAAGTTCACTGAAAGACATAATTAAATTGAATGTTATATAAAGAGAAAGGGTAAGAAAACTAAATAGCACAATGCTATCAAATTTCAGCAAATTATTGTATTATTTAGTGTCATTGCTAGAAAAAAATCCCATAGAATTCTTTGTGAATTTTCATATTAATTATGAGAATGTAGACAAAATTGATAGGACGAAGAATAGCCAAAATTCTTTTGAAGAAAAATATGCTAGCTGACTTGGTCTTCTATAAAGTTATGAAAATAAAGCAATGTTTTATTGACCAGAAACAACTAATTAACCAATGGAAATTATATATGTGTATATACATATACATATATACATATATGTACACACATGTATATCTATTACCTATGACATATTCGGCATTGAATGTCACTGGGAGGATGATAGACTTGTAAATGTTGCTGAAACAATTAGCTATGATTTTGAAAATAATATATATTAAGTTAGTTTCCAACTGTTGATTTTCAAAGTATGTTCCCTGGTCCAGAGCATTAGTATCAACTGGGAACATGTTAGGATACATAACCTTGGGCCTCACACTAAAATGACCAAAGAAAAATCTCTGAGTTTGTCCAGCAAATTGTGTTCTAACAACACATCTAAGTGATGTTGAGGCAAGCTCAGACATGAGAACAACCTTTATAACCAGAAATCCAGCCTTGGTGGATCAAAAACCTTGATATACAGAGGATGTTTAAATATTTTCAAATAAAACAAGATTTTTTTTTTCCGATTTTAAGATGTGAGATATTTTCTTAAACAAGACTCAAATTCTGCTAACTATATAATAAGATAATAGTAAATTTAATCATATTGAAGCTAAGTATTTTTATAAAAAGAAAGGGAGAAATCAAACCCAAACTTTAAAGATTTTCATAGTATTAAGAATATATTAGGAACTTCTATAAATCAATTAGAAAATACAAGCAAGGCAAGAGAAAAATGGGGGAAAAA
>NW_011899348.1:5124-5832 GCF_000151845.1 Pteropus vampyrus | reverse complement strand
TGGGGTGCAAGGTGCGGGACCCTCTGGGAGGTAGGGGAGGCTGGGGCCCAGCCCTCACCTGCCGAGACAGGCAGCTGGGTGTAGAGCTGGTTCACAAACACCTCCCCGCTGGCCTTGATCACGATGACCTGGGAGGAGCAGAGAGTGTGGTCTCACCAGGCAGCGAGGCCAGGGCTCGACTCCTGTCCACCCCCCACAGCCCCGGCAGCTGTGAGATGTGTCTGCAAGGCCTCGCCGTGGGTAGCTCCCATGAGGACGGGCTGACGACGGGTCCCCTGGGCCCATTCGCATCCCGAGGTTTCTCTGAGACGAGGACTGTGGGCTGGGGCAGGTGCGGAGGCCACGTCTCTCGCCCCAAGCCGCTCACGCAGAGGACCCACAGCAAATGAGGCGGGAAGGGCCCCATTTCCACCGAGCGAAGAGATGCACGCAGCAAATGGGGTGGGAAGGGCCTCAGGCCATGCCTGTCGCTCGCTGCCCACACCAGAGTCAAGGCTCGGGCAGTGGTCACTTCCGTGAGGGACGCGGCCCCCCCCCGGCCCCAGGGTCTGCACTCACCGTCTGTCCCCCAGCCAGGCTCAGCGTCAGGCTCCTCAGGCAGGTCTCGCTGTCTGTCAGCCCGCACCTGCGCAGCTCGGCCAGCACGGTGAAGGCACTGCCATTACAAGGCTGCAGACAAGGACAAGCGTCCTCAGCTCTGTCCAGCCC
>NW_011899348.1:0-1124 GCF_000151845.1 Pteropus vampyrus | reverse complement strand
CTGGGAGGACAGCCCTGCAGGGAGCCGACGGTGGCAGTGCCCCTGGGCTCACCGTGGGAGAAGAACTCGTTGATGCCAGGGACACCGTTGAAGTCTCCGCAGAGCCCGCAGGTCTGGTTGGCGTACTTGGTGTCCAGCTCGAGCTGGAACGAAATGACGTGTCAGATGCCTGGCCCGCCAGGGTCGCCCAGGATGGAGGGACAGAGGACGTGTGGGCGAGCGACACCCCGAGGAGGCTGGGGCTTCTCAGGCAGCGCTCTGACCTGGAAGGGACGCCCAGGGGCCCGTCCTCTCCCCGCCTTCCCAGTCACCCTCACCCAGAACACCCCTTCCCTCACCATGCACCGTGTATGGCCTCTCGAGAGGCCGTCGCCCACGGGTGGCAGCCCCCACTTGCCCCAGACTCACCAGGAGGCTGTCGTCCTGGTTCCACATGAAGACGAGGCCCAGCCTGGCCACCACCTTCAGGTAGCTGCTGCCGCGCTCAACGAAGACCCCCGACTGGCTGAAGGGCAGCTGGATTCTGCGGAGAGGGGCGGCTGAGGCGCGAGGGCGCGTGAGGACGGGGCGATGGGCGGGGACAGTCGTATATGTGACAAGGCCACTGTGCCACAGACAGTGCCAGTGGGTGTGACAAGGACAAGGGGCCCAGGAGCACTAGGAAGGGGACACTTCCAGAGGCAGCACAAGAACCCTGGGGCCAAGAAGGGCAGGGTTCTTGGCCAAGCGCAGGGCCCAGGGAAGACCCCACCCGGCTACACTCACGGAGGTGACTCCATGTCCCTCCCACGGCCACCCAGGGGCCCAGGCTCACGGGCGGCCATTGACCAGGACGGAGCTCTTGGTCAGTTCAATGACTGTGCCGTCGAGCCTCATGGTGACCCTGCTCAGAGTGGTGGCGTTGGCCTCGGGGCTGCGGCGCAGCTGGACGTTGAAGTCCTCATAGGCGGAGCCACAATGCGCGGAGAAGACGTAGTTGCAGCGGCCGGGGAAGCGGAAGATGTCGCCGTCGAAGGTCTTGTAGTGGGCGTCGCCCCAGGTGCTGCACACGCGCCCGTTGTGCGCCGCATTCAGGGCTGCAAGGTAGCAGGGACTGTGCTGAGGGCGCCCCGCCTGGAACCCAT
>NW_011899347.1:4460-5955 GCF_000151845.1 Pteropus vampyrus | reverse complement strand
GATACACTGGAAAATACCTTATCAATACACAAAATAAGGCAGAAATAGAGGAACGAAAAAGAAATGATACATAGAAAAGGATGCCCAAACGATTCATGGGAGAAGAGTAATTATTTCAACAAATGGTGTTGGGACAGTTAGATAACCACATGAGAAGGAATAAAGCTGTACCCCTACCTCACGCCACATACAAAACATCAACTAAGAATGGATTAACTTCAGCGTAAGAACTAAAACTATTAAGCGTTTAGAATAAAACATAAGGTGTAAATCAAAACTGTAGATTAGGCGACGGTTTCTTAGAAATGATACCCAAAGCACAGGGAACCAAAAAAAAATAATAAATAAAGATAAATTGAACTTCATCAAAATTTCAAACTTTTATGATTTAAAGCGCACTATTAAGAAAGAAAAACCGCACCCCACGGAATGGGAGAAAATATTAGTAAATCACCCATCTGATAAGGGACTGGTGTCTAAACTATATATAAGGAACTCTTCCAACTCAACGGTCAGAAGACAAATAACCCGATTACAAATGAGCAAAGGGTCCGAAGAGATGTTCCCCGCAGAAGACACACGCGCGGCCAACAAGCCCACGAAAAGCACATCACGCGTCATTTGGGAAACGCGAATGAGCCGCAGGGAGATGCCGCGCCTACCAGGGTGTCTGTATCAGAAAGACGGACGGCGCCAGGTGTTGGCTGGCGTGTGGAGGCAGAAGCTGGACCCGCTGCGGGTGGGAAAATGGTGCAGGAGCTTTGGAGAGCAGTGTGGACGCTCCTTAAAACTTCACGCCGAGTTACCAGGGTCCCCGGCGAATTTCATTTTTCTGTACGTATCCAAGAGAAGTGAAACCATATATACATATAAACTCGAACATATATATTAATAGAAGCATTATTTGTAATAACCAGTGAAAACAAGGCGACTTTCCATCGGTCGACGCGTGGAAAAGCAAAGCGTGGTCTGGCCATGCATGGAATACCAGGCAGCCGTGAAAAATGATGACGTGATGACAAACTCTACCAGACGGATGACCTTTGAAAAGATTATACTGAGTGAAATAAGCCAGACACAAAAGGCCACATATCGTGATTTTTATCTATATGAAATATCCAGAACAGGGGACTCCACAGAGGCAGACGTTAGATCAGGGGTCACCAGGACCTGGGGAAGAGGGAGGAAACACGTGACCACTAACAGGGGTCAGGTTTCCTTCTGGAGGGATGTAAACGTCCCTGAATTAGTTCGTAGTGATGGTAGCACAGCTTTGCGAAGGCACTAAAAGCTGCAGAACTGTAGGCTGCATGAGATGAACACATCACGTACAGTATGGTAGAGAACGCATTTGCATATTATATATATTTAGAAGAAGGTCTGGAAGAGTATCTGACAAACTACAAACAGTGGCAGCTTCGAGGCGATGGGAATATACTGTTTCTATTTAACTTCTACAATGAGCGTACGGTGCTTTTATAAAATAATAATAGAT
>NW_011899347.1:0-730 GCF_000151845.1 Pteropus vampyrus | reverse complement strand
GAAATAGGAGGGCGGGCTTAGGCCAAGGGGGCGTGGTCAGGGAAATAGGAGGGCGGGCTTAGGCCAAGGGGCGTGGTCAGGGAAATAGGAGGGTGGGCTTAGGCCAAGGGGCGGGGTCAGCTGGGCGGGGCTCGGGCTGAGGGAGCGGGTGGCAGGGGGAAGGGTCTGGAGGAGGCCAGGGCAGAGGCCATGCCGGGGGTGCGGGACTGCAGCATGGGGAGTGTTCCCTGGAGGACCCTCCAAGAGCACTTGTGGACTCCTGTGCCTCGTGGTCAGCAGGACTGGGTCCACGTTTGTCCTTTCCGGTTGGAAGAAGTACTCCTCTGTGGTCTCCTGCCCCACACCATTCGCCCCCTGGGTTGCGCCCTGCCCCCCAGCTCTAGGCTGGATGGAGACGGGGACAATCCTGAGACACTCGGTCCTCCCTCCTTACGCAGCAGCATCGCCTGCAGGTGCACTGGCACCTGTGCCATTTTCCAAGTGTACCTGAGGACCGTCACCTGTGGGAGGGCCAGGAAGAGGAAGGCAGGCCATTTTATGATGCACGGGAGGCCCACACCTCCTGCTCTAGCACAGCCCCCTGGACTTCAGAGCCAGCTCCTGGAGTCTCCGCGAGAGGCTGTGCCCTACCTCCAAGGGTGGCGGTCAGAGGCAGGCAGGGGCCCACGGGCAGCTGGCCTTCAAGGTGCTTCACCATCCCCTGAGAAATATGTCTACTCTGTAAAGGCAA
>NW_011899346.1:3136-6368 GCF_000151845.1 Pteropus vampyrus | reverse complement strand
ATGGATAAAACATCAGGAAGGGAGAGGGGAAGATTCTGGCTACTTTTTGGAAGATCTAAATAAGCGATGATACCTGGGTCGTCATGTCATAAGTGCTACAGTCTGTGCCACCTCCCCCTTCATCATGACAGATCTCTGTACCCCCTGCCTTTATATTTCAGCAGCTTGCAATTGCTCACGTTCATAGCCCTGGCCTCTGCATGTGTTTCTCCCTCACCCCAGAGTGCTGTGCCCAAGTTCTTTACCACGAGAATTACTGCCGATTCTTCAAAGTCCAGTTCCCACATCATCTGCTCTGGGCACTCACTCGCCCTGACCACTCTGAATAGGTGATGACCCTCATTCCTCTGAAACTCTTTCCTCTCTCTCGTAGGCACATTTGTCCTTGCATTTATCACACCGTACTGTCTTTTCTGCCCTGCCTGTCTCTCATCTCTCTGCAACCGTAAAAATAAAACACACAGGAGCTGTGTTAAGTTTTATTCATCTCTGTGTCTTCGCTGCACACCCTGAACGTGTCAGCACTTCATGAAGGTGTATAGAATTGACTTGAAAACGCTTCTATACTAAAGCCAGGAGCTACCTCAACAGCATTTCAAGACGAATAAGGTTAGCATGTTGAGAGCAGTGCATTGTGCCTTTTTCATCTTCAGTCGTAAGTGTATTAAAGATGAAAAATGTGTTTGTACTACAGCAAATGTTTCTGGAAGTAATCCAGTAAGGAGTAATGAGATGTGTAGCTCACATCTCACCATTATACAGACCTATGAGCTCGGATTTTTTTTCTAAGAACAGCAGCATTTGATTGATGCAAAAATCACCGATTTCTTTCTGTGTTGTCATAAAAAATTGTGAGTGTGTGACTTATTTATTTATCTATCTATTTATTTATTTACTTACTTTTGCAACAGGGAAAAGGTTTAATGCTACAAAATGATGTATGATTTTGTAGTTGGTTCAGCTGGGTAAGCGTTGTTTGCCTCAACCGCTATTAACTTGTTTGTTCATCCGTCATATTAACACAGTACTACAAAACAGGAAATAGGTGGTTTAAAAACAGTAATACCTTGAATTTGATGCTTGTAAAACCTCATTGACTACTTTGTAGACTGTCTTAAAGAGAGAGTTGTAGAATTTGAAATTCCAGAATTCGATCATTTAATTCAAGGCAAGAGCTACGCATTTCTAAATTTGAGGAAATTTTCACCTATAATTCAGAAATTCTCATCTATTATCTCTCTCTATTTGCCCATATCCTTGCAACCCCTCCTCCTAGGAGAGACAAGAGAAGTCACAAGGAACAAGTTTGCATTAAGAAATATAGAGAGAACAGATAATGCCTCAGTGACATTGAGTATCTCTTGGCATCTTTGTCGACAGTTGTAATTTTGGGATAATATGTGTCCTGATTCGATCTCAAAGAAAAATGAGTTTCTGAAGAGAGTGACTGTGAGGTCCTAGGCAGGTTGCAAATTTAACTCTGGACACTTCAAATCTGACACCTTTGTCCTCAGGCTGTTTGGAATGAAGCAGAAGAATCTAGGAAGAGCATTTGTCTCCTGCTGAAAAGAAGTGGATTGGTGTGTGGAAACCCATTTGCAAGTTACACTTATTTAAGAAGTGTGGGACTGAACCATGTGTCAGAGTGGTTATAGAGAAGAGTTTCTTTAAAACTATCCCCGAGTTAAATGTTTTTCATTGGTTCGATATTTTTGGCCTAGCAAGGCGTTGATTACCCCTATTACTGGACATCTCCGAACCAAAGGCTGCCTAAGGCCACATCATTAAGTCATATGGTGTCAAGGTGTGTAGTTATCAATTTACAGCTGCCCAGTAAGAACCCATGATTTGAGGGTACAGCATTCATTGCTGCAGACAACAGCAGCTCATGTGTTGAGCCAACTCTTTGCCTCTTCTGTTGCTGGGGTCTATCCCCCTTCTGACTCACAGGCTACACAGGTAGGTAGCCCAGTTCTCTGCATAGTCGGGCTGTATTCAATGCAACAGAGGCTTGTTGCAAAAACTGCCTTTCAGGATTATCTCTTTGGGTTATCTCTTTCTCCTGCTCTCTGCTCCATTCACTCAAGGACAGCTTCTCTCCTTTCAAAGCTTTAGAGCACGCGAAAGAAAGGAAGAAAACACAAAGTATGAGAATAGGCTAGTTATGAAAGTAACACTAATTCCTGATCACAGTTCCTGAAACAAAAAATTGTAATTTATGATCTGATAATAGAATAGAATACTTAAAACCTAAACTAGCTTGGAAGACTAGGGCATATGAGTTTCTTATTGCCCACAGTTACAGTAAGATGTCAATAAATTTTCCAAAGGTAATAAAAAGAAAAACTAGGATGGTTTAAAAGACTTGGCTAACTCATTGCCAAACGAGATCAATGCAATAGATAAGAAGTTGGACTTGCTGACCTCTAGCAAATTTGTTTATTCATTCATTTTTTTCCTTCATTCGTACACTCATTCAACAAAGTTATTCAGTGCCTGCAACATGCCAAGGACTGATGGAATAGGGTTAAAAATTAAGGTGAGTTTTAGGAAATGAAAGGTTACGTCTTTTGCACCCTGAATTTATGGACTGGATTGCTATATATTTATCACCTACGATGGCTGAGGAGAACCATTTATTATATTCTGATTCTAGAGAATCTCATGTCCAGTTTGGTTTCCAAAATTTAAATCAGATGTTTTGGAAATTATGACATTGATTTGCCATCTAGCTAGGACTGCACGCAAGGGAAAACTGCCCCTCCAGTTTCCCAGTGCTGATACCAGTACCAAAGTGTGTGTATGTTTTATTTTTCACCCACACCACCAAGCAATTAATTCACTCTGATACTATCTACCTGGAGATAGCATCAGATCCTATAGATTAAGGGCTCCGTTCCACACGATTGCCCTCACTTCAGATGCCAATCACGAGGCCAGGTAGTTACCTGTGCTTCTGACCTACTGGCTATGAATTGGACTTCCTCCTTAGGTTCAGTTAATTTGATAGAGGAGCTCACAGAACTCAGAAATATTTTACTGGTTTATTATAAAAAAATATATATATATGACTCAGGAATAGCCAAATGGAAGAAATAGGTAGGGCAAGGTATGGGGAAAGGGGTGTCAAGCCCCGACGCCCTCCCCAGGTGTGCCACTCCCCAGCACCTCCATGTGTACCCAACCTGGAAGCTCTCTGAGCCCCATCCTTTTGGCTTTGTATGGAGGCTTC
>NW_011899346.1:0-476 GCF_000151845.1 Pteropus vampyrus | reverse complement strand
GCACTTAACACAGTTGCCCACGCTCCCTCCGTCTTCCTCTGATATTTATTGACCTACTTTCTCTGCCTGCTCTTCAGAACTTCTGAACTCCGGGCCTCCCGTTCTCTGTTCACCTCTTACATGTTTGCATTTCTCGTCGCGGTGAACACGGAGACGTGCCGCCCGGGTGCCTCGTGGGAGGGACTTGCAACCGTAGCTGCTGGGAGTAGAGACGGGGACGGCTTTCAGCTCAGTCCGCTGCTGGGAGGACTCATTCACACCCTTCCCAGGAGACATATCCACTGACCAGCTGACTAAGGCAGGGTATGAAAGCCTGGCTATTTTGGTGGAACATAGGACAACTCTGAAGGGTCGTTCTGCCTGGAGAGACCCTCCTGAAGGGGGCATCAGAGCTCGGCTCCTCCCTTTGCTTGACCTTGTTCCCTCCGCACCCCGTCTGCAGGGATGGGTCCCACGCGAGTCCCCAACAAACATCC
>NW_011899345.1:3663-5990 GCF_000151845.1 Pteropus vampyrus | reverse complement strand
CCCCCATCCCTGCCCCTTGGGGACATCTGCCCTGCCCTGCGTCAGCTTTCTGCCACCATTCATTCCTTGACCCTGACGAAGATGAGTCCTGGTCAGAATACTTTGAGGTTAGACACTGGATGGCTGGGAATACACACAGAAGGCGAGGGTGGCAGATCCACACCGTGGACGTTTACCTACGTAAAGAAACAGCCGGCCCCAGGTGAAGGCAGTTTCCACATCACAAGTTCGGACAAGTACAGACTGTCACACTGACCCCTGAAGCAGGCGATGACCTGGCTAATTACTCTCCCAAACAGATCCTCTTGTGCGCCCCTCCCGATTCGTCTTGTCTGAGGAATCCCGATCCTTCTACGATTACTATTTTTTAAAAATGTCTACAGTAATATGTTCACACAGGTAAGAAAGTCACAGGGATACAAATTTTTGTTAAATTATTTGATTTCTGACCATCGGGAAGAAAAACGTTGAAAAGTTTATTTGTGATTTAAAAAATAATTTAGGGGAAATAGTATTCATAATTGAGAACTGGTATTCCCCAAAGTTAGCTGCTTTCCTATGTTTGGACAAACCTAGGTTTAATTTTGTCTGACTTTTTCGGGGTTCGTGCTTAGCCCCAGGATTTACGCTGAGAAGTCTGTACTCAGCATCAGACCTGTGAACACAGAGTCCGGTATCAGACTCAGTGCAGGTCACGCTGGGAGGGGGTGGGGACGGGAAACGCAGGTCCTGGGCATCCTCCCACCACCCGCAAATCTGAACGGGTTTGTGCCCCTCGCCGCGGGTGCCTCCGGGCTGCTGGCCCCGCCTCAGTGTGCAGCTCGGTCTTCTCTCTCCTTTGTCTTCACTGGACTCCTTCCCCCTTCTCGCCCCTCGAAGCTTTGCTAAGTGACTGACTCCCAAATCTCTAAATCACATAGCGTGCTAATGGATGTTAATGGCTCTCCGACTATTTAAATTTTAAATGGAAATTCCTATAGGTACACCGGCAACCCAAAGAATAAATATTTAATAGTGTGAATTGCAGGAAAAGTAGCGAAGGCCATTTCAGAGCCGGTATTCTGCTAGCCCTCATCAACGGGAGAAGGCTTCCTTGAAGGGGGATCCTGTAACAGATGCACAAAAGCGAGTGATTCCAGTGTTTGCCTAGAGCAATGGTTTCCGGCTCTGAGTTGAACCATGACCTTGAGGATCTTTTTAAAATGGCAGCCTGGAGACCCGTCCCCAGAGACCCTGTTTCAGTAGGTTTTAGGGAGAGCCCAGGAATCCATGTTTTAACAAATAACACAAGTGATTCTAAGGCCAGTGATCCAGAAAGGACAGCAAGACACACCTGCCAGGGGAAAGCCTATTGGAATGTCCCAGCCGAGGCTCAGAATGCAACTTCTCGGCCCGCATGTCCTTGCAAAACTCAGCGCACCTTTGCTCAAATATCAAAGGGCTGAAACACATTCCCTCACTGGGTTACCGTACGGGATAAACGAGTTCGCCTCACACTGCAGTTAGCCACCACCGTCATCAGCGCCATCATGAGAGTCATCAAGGATGGAAGACACCCAAAGTGTGTTCGCACGTCCCAGGCACCGGCCTAAGTGTTTACCTGGGGATGAACTCAAACCCCAACGGGCGGGCACCGCGTCGGAGGGACTACCCGAATCACATCCAGGAGTAAGCATACAATTATGTTCCTCCCATTAAACATTAATGCCAGGAAGATCACGTCGCCGACAGAACGCTTGATAGAAGTCGCTGACTGAGCTTCTCCGTGTGCAAGTGTGCATGCGTGTGGGGGGCGGGTGTGCACGGGAGGCCGATGTGGCCACTCGTCCAGGCTACCAGTCTTGTCCTGCCCGTTTTTTTCAAGTCAGCAGCCTTGTCCTGACTTTCACTCCGCTCACTCTCTTCCTGTCATTTTCCCTTTCTGTTTAAAAACAACTGTCCCCAAGTCTGCAAAGCATCGTCTTTCTACTCCACGCCTCGTAACGAGTCTGCGCCTTTCTGGGAGATGGCCATGCTGTAATAACAGTGGCAGCAGATCGTTCTGACTTACGGGGAAGTCCCAGGGAATAAGATGTCCCCGCATAGGAGAGTGACGAGACAGACCTCGACCACTGTGAACGATGGGATCGGTGAAGGCTCCAGTCTGCCCCAGGCTCTCCCTGGTTTCGCAGAATTCCCAACACGCCCCCGGCAGCTGGCAGTGGAAGGAACCTTGTGAAAAGCAGGATTTGTTATTGGGGCAACAGGGAAGACTGGGCGCTTGTGTTCAACTAAGCGAAGGTTGACGGTGGCCAGGAGGCCCGTGGAATTGGGCCTGCGAGGTCATG
>NW_011899345.1:0-558 GCF_000151845.1 Pteropus vampyrus | reverse complement strand
TGGCCATTCAACCACCTGTCATAGAAACAGAGTAATAATTTGTAAGAAAAAGAAATTATATATACAGATACATGTACACACATATAGAACACGTATGTACACATGTACAGTGTGTGATTAATATCCTTCATGGACGGGAGAAGGAACAACCAGACTCTCAGATGTCTAGCGCGGGGCCCTTTGGAAAGACACGTAACTGAGGCAGAAAATCCAATGAGTGGCATCTACTTATTTCGGGGTCCCTAGTCATATGAGGTCTGCGACCTCTCGACCCTCCTCCCCACCTTCTCTGTCATCCTCGGGGTCACCCACCCCCCGACTCTGCTGCCATGGCGGGTGGGGGCAGAGCCCCTTGATCTCACACAGCCGGGGGAGCCCACACATAGCTCACTAGGACGCAGCTCGGGGAGGATGGAAGCGTTTGACCTTGTACGGAATTAATGAATGAGCCAGTCAGTACCCTGAACTTCCAGGCCGGAAGGTACAGTACACCCCGCTTTGGGCACGTTAGCACATCCCGCCCCCAGGAATGGCCAGGACGGCCACCTGCCCCTGTTT
>NW_011899344.1:0-3832 GCF_000151845.1 Pteropus vampyrus | reverse complement strand
TGACCATACCTCTATGAAAGCTCTTATTGCACTGATGTCATTATTTGTTTATATGCCTGCTACAAGTGCTTCGAAAGTGAGGATAAGTTTTCCATTGAAGCTTGTATTTTCAGCACTCGGTGAAATTCTTGGCTTATGGAAGGAGAGAATGATGACTGTGGGTAAGGGGAACGTGGAAGGTTGTTAACCTAGAAGCTCTATCATCAAAGCGCTCCACACAGGGAGTCGAGAGAGTAAGAAATGAGGGCTGTGTTTCATAGTTTCATATACTTCTTACTGTTCCGAAAGACCAGTAGATGACATTAATGATCATTTAACAAACCAATTCTCAAAGGCATTAAAGCGGCAAAGAATTTGGAAGTTAAAATGATCTCAGTGGAACAAGTCCCACAAAATATTGATACGCTAAATTCTACCCTATGATCTTGGAACAATTTACTTCTAGAAATAGTTACTATAATATTCAAGGGGATAAAAATAACAATTGTATATGCTTATGTGAGGCATGATTGATATGATTTCTATATTTTTCCTTTAATATTTATACGTTTATTTATTTTTGTTTTAGATGAGTAGTATAGACGCCAAAGTGTTGGAAAAAATGCAAAATAGAGAATATTTAACAGTTGCTTTAATCTCTAATTTTCCTCGCAAATTGGGGAAAGATCAGCTTTAACAAAAGGATGTGTTTTAATAAAAGAATACTTTGTTCCAACTAATGCAATACCTGCACGGAGAATCCCTAGTCCAATCTACCACCATCAAAAAAAAAGTCGGAAAAATTTAGTTTGTATAAAACACATAGTAATTTTTCTCCAGTTCGATGGTGACTTTTTGCATGGCTATTTAGTTTTACAAAAATAAATGGTGTTTCTTATACTCTTGTTATATCTTGATTTTTGACTATAAAAATAGTTTTACTTAGTCACAGGAAAGTTTGTGTGGGTCAAAATAGGATAGCTAAATTTATTCTTACATGTGTAGAAATTAGAAGTGGTGTTCTTCTCTGGATTGTCTGGTTGAAATAGTGTGGCTTGCCTAGAAGTTTTGATTGTGCTATTGTGGATACTATTTGAGGAGTTAATTAATAGATAATTATCAGTTGTGGGTTGAAGAGTGGGAAAAATTTCAAATACTGACTGTGCGTGCCTCCATAATTTTGTTCAACTGTTTTTTAGAAGTTCTGGAGTTTGTCTTCCCTTGTCCCTCTCACATAGAGACATTGAAAATATCAAACCATAGAGACATAAAAATTAAAACTAAGAGCCATTCTTCAAACATAAAGAACAAAATGCTTTAGCTCGGGTCCTAAAATATATTGTCATTATTTAAAAATTTTATATAAAATTGAAGTCTGTGTTTGTTGTGATCGTAGTTTGCAGTAGGCTCTAGACTTAATATAACACCAACAAAAAATACTAAGACTCACAATATTTCTATGTCTTTTCTTGTTAATTAATTTTTGTCAATGATCTCTGTCATAGCGCATTTGGTTCATTTGACTCAAAAAGTAAAGTTTATGGTGTGGCCTATATGGAAGTTATATATGTGAATAGAAAGATATCCTGGATCTAAAACAATAATTCGACTCATTTCTTCTTGAAAGAACTCATAGTTATAGTATATGGTTTTTTTTTCTTATAAAATTAACCAAAGTTTTATATTGTTTGTTTGAATTTACCTTGTAAAATGTAATCATCTCTGATGTTCTAGAGGGTAGCTGGAAATTGAATAGTTTTGTATCGTAGTACTCTCTTAGGTAAACTTTGTAACACCTCAAATTAATGTAGGAGGGACATTAAACAGTAAAACTTGAAATAACATCTGTATTACATTGAAAAGAAAGTTTTCAGTATTTTTATATTGGGATTTTATTTCCAGGGATTAGAAAAGGAACAGGCAGAGAGAAGGCCCAGACTGGATGAATTAAATCAAACTGGACAAATCCTTTTGGAGCAAATGGGAAAAGGTGAGATTTGATTTTTTTTTTTAATATGTTTTTAGATACTGGCTTTCAATAATATTTACAGTTTGACAAGTCAAATATATATATATTTTTAACACTCTAATCCTCTTTGCTTGAAAAGTGGTTTTCAAAAAACATTTTTGGTATCAGAATCTTTTCTCAAGTGAAATTTTATGCTGAGGCTGATTACATAAAACAGATAAAACAGGAAACTGGAGTCTGATATTTCAGCAAAACTGTTAAAATGTGCTGGTGTAGAAGATTTTAAAATCTCCTTTGGGGTTATATATTGGGAATTTTTTCGAATGGGTTTAGCAAAAGAAAATTTTACTTTGGTAATATTGGAGAAATGAAGTTATGTTAAGGTAAATTAATTAAGGTTGTTTGATTTTTGATCACTTTTAGTGTACTATATTACTTTATTATAGGTATTTGTATTTAAATTTGATAAGATAGTACTTGTATTTGAAATTTTTACCACAGACCCAGTGACTCAGAGGAATTTAAAGATTAACACTTTTGCTATACAATTTTGTGTACGATTCTTTCTTTGGTCTAGCTTTTAATGACATTTCTTGTAAGCCCCACTCCTTATTCCAATGGTGATACGTGCTCTGGAGGCCTGTTGCAATTCTCCTTGACAAAAGCCATAGAGCACAAAGCAGAGTTAGGAATGTTAATTTGATAAGAATCTTCAAAGATATAGTTTTCAATCTTTTTATTTTTTGACTTTTTATTATAGAAAATGTAAATATGTACAAAGCAAATAGAATAATATAATGAACCTCATTGTACTAATTGCCTAGCTTCATACTTAAGGGTATTCTGCCATTCTTAATTATCTGTATCTCTGCTCACTCATCACCCCTTGAGTATTATCATTATTTTTCAGTTTTCACTTTTAAGCAAATTTATTTGCATTGATATACATGAAACTTAATTATGTTGTTCTGATAAACCTACACACACATATCAATATACAGAACATCTCTCCAGAAAGTTCCCTGGTGTCCCTAATGAATTAGTCATCCTCCCGCACTCCTAGAATACCATATTTTTAAAAACCTTAAATTATTTTTTTCCTCAGCCTTTAAAAAATGTTGATTTATTTTGTATATAGAGTAGGGTCACATACGTACATACAAAATATGTATGTGTCTAGTATATGTCCATTTATTTAGAAATTATGCAAATATACCACCGTCATAGATTATTAGTACAGATTTATTTTCCTCTTCCTCTCTGGTCCCCTTCCCTCTCTTCCCCTGTCCTCTCATCCTCTCCCCTCCCCTCCCTTCTCTTCCTTTCCCTTTCTTTTCTTTTTAAAAAGTAAATAGAATAGTATTTTCATTCATAAATCTCCCTTGCTAAGTGTCTTAGTTCTTGAGTGTGGGCACCCCATGTAGAGATTATTCTTTTAAGTATTTACTTGAAGCAACCGAGAGACACAGAAAGACTATACTTTCGCCTGAGATGCTGATTCTTTTGATAATTGTAATAGATTGTGTGTTGAATTTTAGGGTAGTTACTCTCGTAGATGCACTTTCACATTAACACTGCAGCGTGGGAACCAGACTTTGTCTGATGTGCACGTGGGGTAATTTCACGAGTCTTCGTCCTGACTTTATTTGACCCTCGTTTCCGTGTTGGCTTTCAGTTGGTGTGGTAGAGTTAGAGAGCTAAGGTTGGTGGGGAAGACCACCCGTGAGAGAAAGTGGCGGGAGGTGGTGTGTTGTAGTGGGGATGGCAGTGCATTGGGAAGCGGGAGACCTTGGGGTCTCCTGTTCTTTTCCAGTTTTGTGTCCCAGTCATGTAACCCTTTTGCTTCTTTGCTTCCTCTGACTGTAGCTTTTGTTGGGTAAAATC
>NW_011899343.1:3427-5388 GCF_000151845.1 Pteropus vampyrus | reverse complement strand
GTTTTAAACTCCAGAACCTATAGACACAAAAAAATTTTAAAAATACAATTTTAATTTATATATATTTTTATGAAAAGTATGGTTTGATGATAAATAAAATATTTCCAAGCATAATTTTATATTACACTAGGATAGCATTATGTGGGGGAAGTGGAAAGAAAATATGAATTCAACAAGAAAACGCAATGGTGTAAGTTTTTCTCTGTTGAAGAAGAGCTTGCTTACGTATTTTGCAAATGGTGGTGAATGAAGGGTATCAAATTTCTGTGATTCCACCTGATACATTTAATTAAGTTGTATTTTAAAATGTTAATATTTTTGATACACCAGAAATCATATCCTCTGCAACTATTTGAACCTGGTTAGAATTTTTTTTTTAATTTAAAAATTTTGGTCTATGGCCATGCTACCCTGAACAAGCCCAATCCCATCTGATCTCAGAAGCTTAGCAGGGTTGGGCCTGGTTAGTACTTAGATGGGAGATCGCCTAGGAAGACCAGGTGCTGTAGGCATAAAAAATAAAAAATAAATAAAATTTAAAAATAAGGTATTGTAAACTGACAAGTTCCTTGCAATCTGTGAGGTCAACCAAGGGTCGCCTCGCCTAGAAAAATAAATAAATAAAATAAAACTAAAAAATAAATAAATAAAAATTTCAAGAGAATGTGGTTTTTAAAAGACAGCTTTATTGAGGGTCACATCATTTAAAATTTTGTTTAGCGTTTGCCTGAGCTAAATTATTGAAAGACTACTGCCTTGGATGGGCTAGATTTGGTTTGGTAGAGGAAGAGAAGAAAGGCATTCTGGGTAGGAAGAAGAGGAGAGAGAAAAGATATGGAAGTGGAAATAGGGCATGTTTAGGGAACTGAAGGTAGACCAGTTCAAGGCGGGCAGGTAAGTAAGGGTGAGTAAGAATTACTAGGCTAAGGCATTTCTGCTTTGTATTAGTTTTAACTATGTAAGTTATGTATGATTACAATCTCCTTGTAAAAATGTAAAACTTTATGGATAGGCTTGGGACCATGACCTCCATTTTTGGTCTCCTCCCCATCTTCCCAGAGGTGACCTTGATTTCAGTGCTAGCTCCTTCATATATGTCCATATGTATTCACATGCATACGTTGCAGGTCTCTACATGAGAAGACACCTAGGCTAAGGAGTTTCAGCTTTATCACAGGGTCATTAGCAACCCCAGGCTGGGGGTGAGCTGGGGATCCCTCCAAGACAGTTCTCCTTCATCTTTCGTACCTGGGATTTGCTGAGAAAATGAGAGTTGTGATTTGGGGGTGAGGAAAGGAGTGGGGTGCAATATTGGTACAAAGCCTGTGACATAGTATTGTCAGAAGGTGGCATTAAGCACCATGCCACTGGAAGGTGGCAAGGATGGTGCAGAAAAGATGATGGGAGGACACTCAATCTCATCTTTATTGCTGAGTATACCTGCTTGAATAGAAATATTCTCTTTAGACAGGTGGCCCTCTTGGTTTCTTTGATGTCATCACTTTGATAGAAACAAGGGCACAGAAAGACATGTAATAATCACGTAAATCTGATGAGCAACAGTAGCTGATGCTTAGACTCAGTGTTGACAAGGGAGAGTGGTGGAGACTGTGGCAAGATGGACGACCCAAGCTCTTTTTTTTTTATTTTGTTTTGTTTTTTTTTTTTACTTCCTCCTCCTCTTGGTCACTCACTCCTCACTTCCCCCAGCTCTTTCTAAAGGGAGCAATCTTATTCAGCCTAATCAACTGCTGTCTTGGCAGGGGTGATAGTATCAATGTTAGCCACATCTTCTGATTTTTCAAGAAACTACAGGAATTGGGATTTTTGTGTGAAATCTCTCAATATTGGCTCAAAATTTTCTTAAGCACTTTGCTGACCAAGTGAGGCATGTGTCTGCAGGATGCATGTGGCTGCTAGTTTGTGATCTCCACTTTAAGGCTTCTTGCCTGAAGGCAGAA
>NW_011899343.1:0-2242 GCF_000151845.1 Pteropus vampyrus | reverse complement strand
CCGCCAGGCATTTCCTGTCTGGGGAGCCCAGGGGCAGGGCTCCTCACAAATATGCCACCTCTAAAAGCCAGTCTCCCCTTTTCTCCCTGGATCCTGACTCAGGGAGCGGGTAATGGGATGGAAACTAGAGGGAGCTCACTGGATAGGTGACAACAGGCCGAGTCTTATACCCTTCTCCTTGCCTCGCCCACTGCGGTTCCAGCACATGGGTGAGATGGGTCCTGAAAACCAGCGGTCCCCAACCTTCTTGGCACCAGTGACCAGTGCTACTATGAGAATCTACTGCCGGATGATCTGAGTTGGAGCTCAGGTGGTGATGCTAGTGCTGGGGAGCGGCTGCAAATACAGATGAAGCTTCGCTTGCTCCTTGGCCACTCACTTCTTGCTGTGCAGCCTGGTTCCCAACAGGCCACTGACCAGTACCAGTCCACACCCAGGGGTTGGGGACCCCTGCTGAAAACCAATCTCTTTCCCTTAATGTTTGGTTTCACCCCTTAAGTGATTTCTGCCCCTGGGTAGCTTGACCATATACAAGTGGCCACTTGGAATCCTAAAACGTTTTGAGAGCAAGATAGAGCCCTCCAGAGCCTGCACCCAACCTCAAAATTTAGGTGTGAAACTGGGCACGAAGAGCACATGTGCCTTGCCCAAGATCAACAACCAGTAAAAGGGGGAGAATTGGGACTTTCAGGTTTTCTGACTCTTAGGTCATGCCCTTCTGGAACCTTCTACAATCTCCAAAGGCAGCTTTAGCATAACCCTGGGAGGGAACAGAAGAAAACAACGCCTGTCTCTTGGTGTCCTGATCTTCTTGCATGGGCCTTTTAAAACCTTTGTTTTTATCTCTCTTTTTTCTTTTTTTTTTTTTCAGTGCCTCAGGCTCCATTTCCACCTTGAAAAGGTGGTTCTTGAATTGTCTTTGTTCTTACAAAGAAACTGATGTGAATTCTTCTATACTCCTACACTCACGGTCTGAGTAACCCACTTCTGCACTAATTTCCGTCTGCATTTGTTTCATACATGTAAGTCATGTCTCTCCAACTCTACTTCAAGCTTTCTCACTTCAGAAAATATTCATTGAATTTTACTACAATAAAAATACCCATTGAGTGTCTACTATGGCCAAGGCCCTTTGCTTCTCACCCTCATGAAACTTTTAGTCTGAGGGGCGAAAGACACTATGAACCAAGAAACAACCGACTGATTACAGATGTGACAGTTGCTGTGAAGGACATGCCCAGGGTATAGCAATGCCCCCAGGGGCTCTCCGAGGAGGTGGCTTTTAGGTGAGATCTCAAGGATGGTGAGCCAGCCTCATAAAAATCTGGAAGGAGCATGGTCCAGACCAAAAGAATAGTAGGAATAAATGCCTTGAGGCAAAAAAGCAGCTTATCACGTTCAAGACCCTGAAAAGGAGGCAGAGTCGCTCCCGGAAAGAGAGGGAAACAGGATGCAGTGGGAGGGCTTGGATCCTGCAGGGTCACGTGTGCAGGAGAGGTGAGGAGTTTGGATTTTATTACAAGTGAGGTAGGGAGCCATTGGAAGTTTCAAAGTACAATAGTAATATAATCAATATTTTTAAAATACTTAAAATATTAATTACCCTGGCCGTTTTGAGAGGAATGGATTGGAAGAGGGCAAAAAAGGAGACAAGGAGACCATTAGGAGGCTACAGTAATCTGAGCAAAAGATGGCGGTGGATTGGTTCAGGATGGAATAGATACAGAATAAATATATCGATTTTGGAGACAGAAATGAAAGGACTTGTTATGATAGGTTGGATTAGAAGGGAGGAGGGGTGAGGGGAAAAGAGGGATTCTAACACCACCTAGGTACCTGCCTGAGCAGCAGATGGTGGTTGGGCTAATTATGGAGTTAGGAAAGATAGAGAAGCCTAGGGAAGGTTAGAGGGAGCAGGTGGATCAAGGGTTTGGGCACATGAGGTTAGAGCCATTTAACAGAGATGCCAGGCCAGCTTTGTCGTATGTCATGTCACATGGCATGTATGTCTATAGCTGAAAGGAAGATTCTAGACTAGAGATATGGATTTGGGAACCATCAGACCATGGATGGTATTTAAATTCATAGGAATGAATGAGCTCATCTTGGGATATAGAGAAGAGGCTCCAGGACTGGAGCCTGGAGAAATCCAACACTTAGAGGGCAGGTAGAGTTGGTGAAACTGGAAAAAGACATTGAGAAGAAGCAGCCAGAGGGCGCTCAGGAGAGGACAGTGTCATTG
>NW_011899342.1:4296-7074 GCF_000151845.1 Pteropus vampyrus | reverse complement strand
AACCCTTTCTTCTTTGTGCTGGAATCTGCTGTACAAGATATGAATATAAAACAATTTAAAGACCTCATGGCACACTCCCACGAACCCTTCAGCTTACCCCTTTGCTGATGTAGCCCGCAAGCAGGAGGGAGCCTATGATAATGAGAAAGGCGCCAATCAAAAACAGCACTGTAGCAAGTGCAATGGCCTTATAGGGGATCTTAGGCGGGCTTTTCTTAAACTGGAAGAGAAACAAACAAAAAAAAACAAGGAAGAACATTATGCAAATACCAGGGTTCAAACACTTTAAAGCAGGGAGGACAATAAGAAACAATCTGGAAGCTTTGTGTGTCTTGAAGTAAGTCCTACCCAGTGCAGCTCTGGGAGAGAAGGGAAAGGGACAGGCAGAAGATGAAGCTCTACTTATTGCTCTACCAGTCACTCAAAGGAGTCCCAGGAGAATGTTATTCTTTCTAGCTCTAGTCTCATTCCAAAGACTGTAAGAAACTACTTTCTTACAAAAACAAAAAACACTTTATGGTCATTCATTGATTAGGCATGTATTTATTAAGTGTCTGGCATTTGGAAGGTTGTGCTAACCTATAGGGATATTCAAGAGTGAACATCATGCTCTGGAGAAGTAAAGAAAGTAAGTGATTTCTGGCTTTCAAAGTTAAGTTAGTATATAGTCAAAGGTTTTAGAACCAGCTTCTCCTAAAGCATTAGTTGTCTACCCCACGGAGCAAGTAATCTGCCTTAACAAGTTCAATTCAAGGTTATGATTCAAGGTTATGATTTCTAAGACGTGGCTCATGGTTTTATCTGACCTAACTGGCTGGAAGCTTCCCAAATGCACTTAAAAAAAAAATCTCTCTCCTTCAAGT
The DNA here is from genome assembly GCF_000151845.1 of Pteropus vampyrus. Taxonomy (NCBI): domain Eukaryota; kingdom Metazoa; phylum Chordata; class Mammalia; order Chiroptera; family Pteropodidae; genus Pteropus; species Pteropus vampyrus. The sequence goes on along the minus strand of NW_011899342.1, from coordinate 6,211 downwards.
AAGGGTCCAAAGAGTATAAAGAACAATTGATTTGTTTATAATTAAAAGGATAGCTTCCTGAGACTTCCTCCTTGACCCTGGTTTCACCTAAAATATTCTATTCTATGAAGTGAGCAAAAGGAGATGCTATGCCATTAAGCATTTTACAAAAAAAAAAAAAAATGATAAGGGTAGGATACAAACTTAATATTCTCTGTTTTACTTACTGTTTGCCACAAAGAATACCTTTAATAAATTGGATCTCAGGACATCAGGAAAGAAGGAAGATTTCCACAAGCTGTTGGCTTTAGCAGTTAGTTTCTCCCTTAAAAGATGAACTGGCTTTGACTAAAGTGTAAACCAATGAGGCAGTCCTTAAAAAAATTCTACTTAACAAAACACAACCTGATTATTTTCTAGATAAACTAAATAAAATTTGCAATTACCGGGCTATGGCATTATAACTAAAAATTCTTACAAATGGACAATATTTATATTGGTTTGAAACTGCTCCGCCAGGGTTCCTCCTTCTGCAGGATATAGTTGAAAGGGTCTCAGAGCTAAGTTTCTTTCTTGCTGCTCCCACTAATCCCCAGGGACAGTTAGCAAAACCTCCACCTGGAAGGTATTCCTGCTAACTCATCAGAAACAGAGCCAGCCAGTCTCCTAAGCTCTCTTCTGCATTTACCTGAAGGTCAATGTAGCCATCGTCTGTGCTGGAAAGCCTTGAGTATTTCACTTTGCTACTAGGGATTCCAGTAGCCAGGTTGGTACGAGATGGCATCATAACACACTGACACGGCTACAGTCTGAAAACAAAAAAAACACTGTTATTGTCTGCAAGCAACAATGTTTTATAACCAATGAATTCAGGCCTCTCAGGTGCTGCGTATTAGGGTTCTGGGCTGTGATGACACACTAGAAACTGGCAATATAGGCTCCACTGCTTTTAGAACCTGATATTCTTTTAACAAAGTGAAAAGACTCACTCTCCCTCATTAGATATCTACTCTGGTTTGTCCTGATAGCATGAGAGTCAAGACACTGGCCAAGAACCAGAACTCATGTTTACCTTGCCACCAACGTTCCCCTGCTTCCTAATTTTTCCAAAGTCACAAAGGGTGGAAGAGTGGGGACTTAAATTCAAATCCATTGGACACCAAAGTCCACACGTTCAACCATCTGTTATAGTATCATTTGTCTCCTGTCCCTGCTTCAGAAAAAAGCAAGAGGAGCTTATACTCAAGTGATCTTATTTTCCAGAGGGAAGTGAGGGTGGAAACAATACACTCACCTGAACAATTTGCCTATTTCCCTGTGATGGATGTCATCCTTTTAATGCAAAGGACTTGTAAAGCTTGTTGTAAATTTGGATAAGCTACTGGCTATCAGTACAGTACCAATGTATTCTGATTTGCCTGCCTCTCTGCCCCACCCAAACAGTGAAACTAGTGATTTCATTTTCCATGACTTCTATAACTACGTTTTAAAAAAATCATTGCTATTTTGTCACTAGTTTGATAAAGAACAATGACATTTAAGTTGAAATACATTTGTGCATTTTTCCTCCATAAAATCAGTTATATAAATAAATCTATTTTAACTGTGAAGGTATTTCATTTCTAAAAGTGAAACATCTTTTAAAAGAGGAAACTGATTATTTCAATAAGGGCAACATAAAAAAACGCATTGGCCTTTTAGTATGACATTTTACAAATAATCATTATAATAACAGCAATTAATAATTACCTAGTGTTGGTTAGGTGCCAGGTGCTTTATATGTACTTAATCCTGAATATTAATGTGTTTTAAGTGGCCTACATTCAACCTAGAATAATTAGCATCATGAATGAACTGGTGCTAAAAGCTCATGCCACTTTTTAGTAATTACATACTGGTGCAGAAATCAAGTATTGAAAAAAGTGTATGCTAACTC
>NW_011899342.1:0-2421 GCF_000151845.1 Pteropus vampyrus | reverse complement strand
TCAGGCCTTGCCAACGTAAGAGGCCCGCCCACAATGGACATTTTGCCACACGTGAAGCCTTTTAAAATGTCAGATTTATTAAGGTAATTTACATACAAGTACAATTGAATGAGTTTTGACAAATGCAGTCTTGAAACCATCACCAGCCTAGATAAAATATTTTCATCAAAAATCCATTAGGCCCCATTTGCTGCCAATCTCCTCGCCCCAGCCCCAGGCACACAGAAAGTAATCAATGGATAGTTCTAAAGTCAACTAGAATTCAGTCCAGATACATTTAATACACCAAACAAAATACACCAGGGAAAAAAAGTCTATAAGGCAATTCTCAGTGTGTAGTTTGTGACCTTGTAGCACAATTACTGGGAACGTTTAAACATTTGTTTGACAAATGCTAGGCCTTTTCACTTTCTTGGTTGAATTTAACATCATGGAATAAATTCCATCTTTATCCTTTAAGGGAATAAGTCCCAAATAAGGCTACTTATACTAGAGAAATTATTTTTGCACAAACGTACTCCTTGAGCCCTATCACAGATCTGAAACTTGCAAGATTCTTGTAAAATATTTCCTAAAGAAACATCATCCTATAATAATGCATCTTACAAAGCCCACACAACTTTGAGTACATTAACCTTCTGAAAGTGTTAGTTTTTGCTAACAAAAATGACAAATATAGAAAATTTGTTCTCCTCCCCTGGGGTTCAGCTCTTGAGCTCAAGTTAGAATACCAAATTAAATTTGGCATCCCCCAAAATATCTTGCCACCTACCGTATTTGGAGTACTTTTTATAGTTATATCTAATGTATTTATATCTGGCTGCTCTAGACTAAAAAAATAAACACATTTTACACAAAAGGTAGCATTAGCTGAGAATTCCCTAGGATACTTGCAATAAGTCAAGGTCCAAATGAAGGCACTGTCCTGTGATGTTTGAAATGCAAATAACTTTATTTAAATTGAAAACAATTCTTAAAACTGCATTAATGGTCTTTAAAAATCCTAAGGAGTTTCTAGATAAGGCAGAAGTAGTTCTAGATTAATAAGACCAGGTTTGACTTGGGACTTTATCCTTTAAACAAATTATAGAGAATGGACAAAAATATAGATTATTTACAGAAAACATTATCTACATGTATACTCAGAGGTACACATTTGGTGACAGAAGAGACTTAAGGACATGCTGGAATCTCTGAAGCAGTTCTCAAAGAGCTTAGTTTTATTTTCTTGAATTTTAAGAATGCCTAAGATCCTTCTTCATCCTCGATCTTGGGCGCCAGATAGTACTTTAAATGTCCCATATCGGCAATTTTATACTCTACAACTGAAAGACAGGAACACAGTTACTGAGAAGTACCACATATACTACCTACAAAACAATATTCAAGAAATTTATTATCTTACCAAGGGGAACATCTGCAGACATACTGAGTGTTACTGTAGGAGACAGTGGAGTAGCTTTTGTAAAGAAGTTCAGATATCTCAGTGCAAAAGTTAGCTGAACTGGCTCATTCATCTCTATGGTAACCTAAGGGAGAAAACAAAGGATTTGGAAAATTGAAAAACATCAAGAAAAGTTGCAACCCATTAGTTTATAATATCAATTAGAAAAAAACCTTTCATTTTTTTGGAGGTTGCTATGAAACTAATTTTGAAGACAGGTTAACAAAGCAAAAGAATCAGGTATTTAGCCTGCCCTTCCCCATATGAACTGAATCTCAGGTAATCAAGTTATGTGATGAGAGCTTCTCTTTAAAGGAATGTTTCTAATAAACCAGCTAACGAATGAAATGTTAACATATTAGAACTCTGTAAACCCTAATGACTTCATTAAGTCATTAATGAATCTAAACAATAATTGTGTGCCAGTATTACAAAAAGGCATCCAGACACCTCATGAGTCCTACTAGAGGTACCCACCACCATCTATTAAGTATTCTTGTTCTCCCACTCCACAACAGATATCCTGAATATCATCAAGCATATAGAGCTATAGCTACTAGTTTATAGGAAATACAGGGTAGAGGAACCTGTTGACATAAGGGGTGCAAATGGCAAATTCTGTATTCTGGGAAACTCAACGACAACTAAATGACCTACCTAGTTTCTTCAACAAATGAAATTATAATGGAGGGAAAAAAAGAAATTGAAAAGAGAACCAATGAACTGAAAGAACTTTAAGGGACATATCAATCAACTACAATGCAATGTATAACCTTAAAATTTTAATTCAAACAGTTCTGAAATGACCAAGGAAAGAGGAACACTAAAAAAATTCCTTAATATTGAATAATTTTCTTAGATGTGGTAAAAGTTTAATGCTTATGAGATTTTTTAAAAATCAAAGTTGCAAGGGACTGAAATGTAATTTAGGACAGATAAAATTCAGAATTATCTCCTAGGTTTTTGTTATTAATATA
>NW_011899341.1:5300-8227 GCF_000151845.1 Pteropus vampyrus | reverse complement strand
ATCTTCCTAGCTATAGTGTAGGAAAGATGGAGTATGGGACTGCTAGAGGCTCTGCCACTGTTGCATTCCATGATCCCGTAATCTCTAAATGTCAAAGGTTTGAATCTATCAATCAGATCTAGCCAAGGACATTAGCTGTGCTGTCCCTAAAAAAGATACACCTTACACTGTTATGCTTTTAAATCCTATACTGACTAAAGCACCCAATTAATAGTGTTTTGTGATTTTACCATCTACTGAAGCCTCTTCTGACTTGTTTCAAACTTCCAAACAGAATATGCTGTGGAAATTTTAACAACACAAGCAAGGTTTTAAAAGTTTAAAAAAAATTTTTTTTACAGAGAATCCTACACTGATTTTTATAATATTATAAAAAAATATGTATATTTAAAGAATCTTCCTGTTTCATAGATAAGGGATGCCTATGAAGTCCTGCCAAGTGGGAAGCATCCTGCTTCCTAAAGTCTGCAGCTCTCGGAGACGTGCTGAGGCTCTCCTGGAGTCCATCTCTGGAACAGTAATGCTCCATAAAAGTTTGTGGAACAAATAAACAGATGAACAAACTCTGAGTAATACCTTTGCTACGCCTTTCAGCAATCTCGTATTCTCTTCCTCAGTCTTAAATGTTTAGGTAGATTCAGATGAATGCGTAAATACCCCCGAGATAGACAGGCAAGTGCCTGAAAACCAGATATAACCAGGTGAGTATCTCTTCTGTGACTCTGTGAGTCTTTACAAAATCCTTGTGGAACTTTACGACCTAGAATGATCTTTACATTGGTGAAGCATGAGGCATTCTCAGAGGCAGAGAGGACCTCCTGGCCTAAGGCCCTGGCTGTGTCTGGGGTAGAGAGCAGGCTCAAAAATAACTTAGTCCCAGTCTCCGCCTCAAACAAGGAAATGGAGGGTAAACAACATCTAAAGAGCACTCTTTTTCTCAGTATTAATGCTCACGCAAACCCTGGGGAAAGAGATTATTATCCCTGTTTTACAAGTTGGGAAAACTGAGCTGTAAAGAATTTATATAAGTAACTAAGGGACAGTTACGAAATATATAGGGACATTCAAAACTCACTCTCCCTGACTCAAGGCCTCTGGGTGCCTCTGACTGCCTCTCGGGACACAATCAAGCAACAAACCTCGATCGATTGGGCTTCTCAGGCGCTAAAAAAACAAAGGGTTAAAAAGCATTAAACAAAGAAACCAGTGCCTAAAAAGTGCGTTAATAGTAAAAAAGAGTAGTGATCACACCCATCTTCATTTCTTAAATCTAAATCTGGCACCTAAACAGAACCAGCAACACAGCTCTGGCATTCGTTACTGTCCGCACCTCCAGTCCCCAGACAGAAGGTTAAGGTCATTTCTGGGATGGAGCCATTTGTTACACAAGATGCAATTTCCAAAATGTGAATTCTATGGGAGCCAATGACATTTTCACACGAGTGTACTAGAAATGTACTCTACTGCCCATCAAAGAGATTTGGTTTAGTTCCTAAGCTTAGAAGATGCAATGATTTGGGCATGTATTTTTGGTAATAAATTTTTCAAAAACGAGTAAGATAGTATTAGGAAAGGCTCCAAGTTAACCACCTCTTCTTGCAATTAGCTTCTTATCAGAGTTTTTAGCGCCACCAACTGGCTAAAGAGATCTACTACAAACGCTGGGCTCTCAGTTTGCTTTGTTCATTAAGGGAGAATCATACTTTTATCTCATATTTAATTTACGGCAAAGTAATTTGTTTCAGTCACTAAATAATATTAGAAATGACTTTCCTTGCCAGTCAAATAAATAATAATCCACTCTGGCTTTTTCACATAAGAAGGTATATTTTGGTTAGTAAGTCATTAGAGAAAGCTAAATCTACCCTCTAAAGCTAATTTGATTTATTCTACCATAAGCTCACACTCCAAAAGCAAAGACTAAGAACTACAATAAAAATTAGGAACTAAGAGAGAAAGCAAACTAAATGATATTGAATACAGTATCTATATAAGACATTAATTCGATTGGAAATAAAAATGAGGAGGTAATTTCCCATTTTAAAAAATTTGAGTTTTTCATCAAGATTCCTGACTCAAAGATGGACTCTGCCATCTGCCATGTGGACATATGCTGTCACGTATCCTTCCTTGAACCATATCTAGCAATGGAGAGCAGTATGCGGACAGTACAACTGAGTCCGTAGACTTCAAATCTGATCTCCAGATAATAAATTAACCTGTGAAAATAAGTATTTCTGAAGAAGTCTAATTTTTCCCCAAAACATAACCAATTTGTGGATACAAGTGGTCTATGAAAAGTATATCCAGCCACTTGTTGTCATGACAAATTTATAACCAGCAGAATGAATGGCACACTCTAACAAATTTGGTCACAGTAGAAACTTCTCTACTAGATAGTGTACGTGAGAAAAAGAAAAAGGTTCCATCCAGTTAACTGAACTTGACTCTGATGGCAGGGTTCTGTTAAAAGTTTTCTCACAGAGTTTAAAATCACTGTAATAATTTTTTTATGATGATAGCAGTTTAAATCTCTATACAAATGTGTAGTCAAGTTCATATTTTTTAAAGCCTCTGAGTCTAAATCTGCAATTGAAAACCCAGTAAAGACAATCTGTAACAGGCCCAGATAATATTAAGGACCAGCAGCTGCTCTACCCAATTTAACACATAATTTGAACATGCAAATTTTGATCAACCTCATTGTATTCTTTTGCTCATCTATTTATTCACTCATTCATTCATGTATTCATTGAATATGCTCTCTTCGGCAAACACAGTTAAATTTCCTCAAAAAGGGAACAAGAGTGAGACACTTCTACCGCCCTCCCCTCTCCTTGGAGGAGAGCCTCAATATTCCATCTCTGAAGCAGAGAAGATCTCTATTTGAAATCATAAATGGATTGCCAGGAAGCTTAACAATAAGA
>NW_011899341.1:0-970 GCF_000151845.1 Pteropus vampyrus | reverse complement strand
GCAGTAGGAGGAGGAAGAATGATGAGCGTCCAGCAGCCATGTGTAGCCACGAATAACCGGTTCTGGGCTTGTAAAATTCTAAGTCCCCTGGGTGGGAGACGTGTAGATATGAGTGATAAGCAGGAGAGAGGAGTAGGAAAGGGAAAGGTTATTAGCATCAGTGCCTGTCCTGCCTCTCCTGGTGACAGGAGCCACAAGAAGTCTGTAATGCATTTAATTACTATTTCACCCTGATTTTCTCCAGCAGCAGGTTATAACCAAGGAAGGAAGACAAGCAGATAATGTGGACAAGCCGGAAATGGCAGAACACAATGTTAAACTCACAGCAACAGATTTAAAGGGTCTTTCAAGTGAATCAAAGTACAATCCTGCCTTATGACGAGACAATCACGAATTTAGTTTGGCACCCTGACCCAGTTAATACAATAAAATCCCATCTGCTGACTTTTTAAAAATTCTTTTCCAGTTTATTCGGCAAAATATTTTGCTATGGTGATAGACTTCCAAAGGCAACACACATGACATATGGGTTCCTAGCAAAGCAACCTGAACTGGCATGGCTGCTACAGTACATGATAAAATGCTGCATCAGCTTCCTTTTGTACATTTTTGTAAACAGTTCCTTTTGTTTATATTGCAGGTGACCAAATGAAATTTCAAGTATAGAAATGCAAACCAAACCAATTCGTATGGACAGGGAAAAGCTGTATAACACACAACTGGTTTATTGGGAGCGTTTCTGGGTAGAGAGGACGTGCCTTGCTTCCTCGTGTTTAGGCCAGCCGGTGTGGGGATGTAAGGCCGGGTGCCTGACCTCAGGATGTTTACACGGTTACAAGAAGTGAGAAGGAACTAGAACAGTGATTAAGAGCGCAAGCCTGGAAGTCAGCCTGCCTGAGTATGAATCTTGGTTCCATTATTCACCAGCTGGTGACCGTGGGCAAGTCCTTTGACTTCTCCAAGCTTTTCC
>NW_011899340.1:1655-2076 GCF_000151845.1 Pteropus vampyrus | reverse complement strand
GAGATGAAATACTGCCATTTGTGACAACATGGATGGACCTCGAGAAAATCATGCTAAGCGAAATAAGCCAGACAGAAAAAGTTGAAAATCACATGCTATCACTTATATGTGGGACATAAACCTAAAAGCAACAAATGAACAGGACAAACAAAGACTCATGGACGTGGACAATGGACTAGTGGTTACCAGAGGGGAGTGGAGAGAGGGGAGGGTGGAGGTAGATGGGGTAAATGGGGTCAAATATGTGGTGACAGAAAGAAATCTAACTATGGGAAGTGAACACACAATGTAAATATATATGTGCCTTACTATTAAAATGTATAGCTGAAACTTACCGGATTTCATTAACCAAAGTCACCATAAAAAATAAATTAATTAAAAAAAATATACATACTTTGATGATTTCTTTCCCTTAATTTTT
>NW_011899340.1:0-1605 GCF_000151845.1 Pteropus vampyrus | reverse complement strand
AGTTGAAAATCACATGATATCACTTATATGTGGGACATAAACCTAAAAGCAACAAATGAACAGGACAAACAAAGACTCATGGACGTGGACAATGGACTAGTGGTTACCAGAGGGGAGTGGAGAGAGGGGAGGGTGGAGGTAGATGGGGTAAATGGGGTCAAATATGTGGTGACAGAAAGAAATCTAACTATGGGAAGTGAACACACAATGTAAATATATATGTGCCTTACTATTAAAATGTATAGCTGAAACTTACCGGATTTCGTTAACCAAAGTCACCATAAAAAATAAATTAATTAAAAAAAATATACATACTTTGATGATTTCTTTCCCTTAATTTTTCTCTATTTATTTTTCTGGAACTTTTCTTATTATGTTGAACCTCCTGAACTGGTACTCTGATTTTTTTTTTTTTCTTTTGTTTGTGTTTTTGCTTCACCCTCTAGGAGATTTTTCTCAATTTTATCTCCCAACTTTTCTGTGAAGTTTTTTTCTGTTTTTAACCATGTTTTTAATTTCCAAGAGCCATTTTTAATCTTTGCATGTTCCTTTGCTATTGTATGCTGTTCATGTTTCAGGGGTGCAATATCTTCTCTTTCCTGAAAATATGTTTTCCCCCTACATATGTTCTGATTCCTCTAATTTGCTTTTTTTTTTTGTTTGTTTGCTTTGGTCTGTTTTTCCTGTTAAGTGCTTTTATAAAATGTCTGGTGATCCTTAGCTGTCTGCTCACATTTAAAATATGACAACTAAGATGCAGTTTAGAAGATCTTTTTGTGAAGACAGGGCTTGTTGCTGGCCTCCAGTGAAGGGTGGTCTGGCTGGGCTGTTCATTTCTTTGGTGAGCCCCTGACATCAGTATCCTAGTATCTCTGGGTCTTTTCTCTTAGGCTGTTCCAGTTTCCCAGATAAAACTCCTTTAGTCTCCTGCCTGGAAGATTTATCACTGATTGCCAGCATCTACTGAACACGGTAGGATTATATATATGGAATGAATGGTTTTTATTCAATATATAAACTTTTATTTAATTCATATAATTTAGTGTGGGACTAATTTTTGATTGGAACTGTTTGTTTCTTCTTTTTCTTAATCTCTTTCTCTTATTAGAGTTGTTCAAGTGTAACTATTTTTCTTTTTAAAAAATCAGCTTTATATATCTTTATATATCAACAAGCTGTATGTGTAGATAAATATTGCACATAAGACATTTCTAACAAAGAATTAAAATATATGTTCTTTCAAACATGTGGATATTAAAAAATAATAACATTATATTGTATATATATAACCATATATCATATATATGCTGCAGACTATGTCCACCAAAATTCATGTGTGGAAACTTAATCCCCAACGTGATGGTTTCAAGAGATGAGGCCTTTGGTAGGTGATTAGGTCATGAAGGCAGAGGCTTTATGAATGGGATTAGTGCTCTTGTAATAGACTGATAGACTGGAGTTCTTACCTTCTGACTTGTGAGGACACATTAGGAAGACTGTTAATGAATCAGGAAGAGGTCACTTGTTAGACGCTGAAACTGCTGATACCTTGATCTTGTACATGTGAGAAATAAATTTCTGTTTTTTATAAGTCTGTGATATCTT
>NW_011899339.1:1036-2973 GCF_000151845.1 Pteropus vampyrus | reverse complement strand
ATAGTAGTATTTTCTACATTCTACCCTATGGTAAATCTATTCGAATAACAATGACAGATCCACATGCCAAGTTACATAAACAATTTTTTTTCCCCCTAATGATAACATCTGGCCCCATTTTTCTGGCATTACTTTAACTGTTTGGTGTTTGCCTTTTGACTCTCAGAAGTTGACATAACATTTGAGTTTTGTGCCTCAGGATGTAATTTTTGCTTTACTTTTGCTGTAGGGAAAAGTGAAAAGTATGCTATTGGCTTTCCTTTACGATAAGGATCTTCCATTAATAAAAACCTATAATTTTAAAACCTACAAAGCAAATTTTTAGTAAGGAGGAGGTTAACAGTCCTGTAAACAAGTGAAGTTTACTAACACGTAAGCTTTTCTGTGAGATAGACTTGGGTTCCCAACTTTCAGACTGAATTTTATGAACACAAGATTTATGGCATGATGCCGAGGTAACCTAAAGCACACAGAGAGGTTGGCCAACATGCTGAGGTCTGCCTGGAAAGCCAAACAGCAGGTAACAGAGTTCACCCATATTCAGGACTCATGTCTTTTACAAAGTTCTTATTATTTGAGAGAATTTTGTGTCTTTTCACTCTCAACAAGGTACACGTTAAGAGCCAGCATTGTCTTATTACTGTTCTTATTTGTTTGCTACTCTCAGATAAATAGGGAGTGGGTTTGTTTTTTGTTTTTGTTTTTTTTTAATTTTAAGATTGTGATTATAACTTACCATTTAGAGAAAAAACTAAGAATAAAATGTTGGCCAATTTGGATAAGCAAATTAAGAATGACTAAAAATGATAGGTATCATTTTCATCTTTTTTCCATCTTATCTATTCCAGTCAACCAGACTTGTCTTGCTTTTCTCAGTTTATCATCTGATTAGCCCAAGGTTTAAGATGATTAGCAAGCAAGTCAGCTACAATTCGTTTTCTTAAGATGGCTTAACCCTTGTTTCTGCATCTGATTTTATTTCATTTGATTTATATCTTTGTTTTAATGGAATTCTTTAAAGATAAGTACTTTTAGCATTAGGAAGGACTAGTAAGTCTCGAAATTGCTATTACATTTTCCCTGAGCTGTCACTGTTCCCTTCATAAAAAATAATTGGAAAGTATACAAGTTATACTTGATGCTGGAAAAGTTGCTTGAAATTTCAGGATTTACCTAGAAGGTAATAAATGTCTTTGAAGAAAGGTTCCAAGAGATTTTATACTTCTGAGGCCTAGAGTCCTTAGACATGTTAAAATGTAGACTCCCTGGGAGATTTTCTCATTGAGATCTCAAGGGAAAAATACTAAGGATCTGATATTCAATTAGATGAAAAAATTCAATCTTGATTGGACTAGAAGCTCTGGTCCTGGGCTCTCATGAAGGAGGCTCTTGAGAGTTTTAAATGTCAGGACCTTAATTCAAACTGTAACCCAAATCAAAGTTTCCCAAATCAAAGAAATATAAATTTCATTCAAGAAGAAAAATGATCTCAAAATGTGAATTCATTTGTAAATTAAAAAAAAAAAAAATTAGAGGCTTCGGATCACCTTAATCCCTTAAAATCCATTTGCAAAGCAAAAAAAAAAAAAAAAAAAAGCAACTATAACTACGTGCCCCAACCTCTTTAGATATGGGTCCTTAAGCTGGCAGCTAAGAGAATACACTGAGTTTATAGTAGTCTAGGGAGGAAGACATTGCCTGACTAGCAGAGCTAATTACTTGGGCCAGCCCTGCTGAATTTACTATTCTGGGCACTCGACACTGGTAACATTTGTGACTTATCTCTGCTCTTCTTGCAGTCACTGCAGAGTGTAGCATAGTTTGACGACACAGAGTGTGGCCGTTTTTTCTTTCCTTAATAAATAGCAATAATCAGGAAAATACAATGCCAGGTGACCTCCACCTCCTACCAAATCAACAGTATTTTTCAAAGGCCT
>NW_011899339.1:0-336 GCF_000151845.1 Pteropus vampyrus | reverse complement strand
TATAACTACGTGCCCCAACCTCTTTAGATATGGGTCCTTAAGCTGGCAGCTAAGAGAATACACTGAGTTTATAGAAGTCTAGGGAGGAAGACATTGCCTGACTAGCAGAGCTAATTACTTGGGCCAGCCCTGCTGAATTTACTATTCTAGGCACTCGACACTGGTAACATTTGTGACTTATCTCTGCTCTTCTTGCAGTCACTGCAGAGTGTAGCACAGTTTGACGACACAGAGTGTGGCTGTTTTTTCTTTCCTTAATAAATAGCAATAATCAGGAAAATACAATGCCAGGTGACCTCCACCTCCTACCAAATCAACAGTATTTTTCAAAGGCCT
>NW_011899338.1:1337-2646 GCF_000151845.1 Pteropus vampyrus | reverse complement strand
GGACAGCCCGACCCTCAAGGGCGGCCTGCCAGCGGGGACCAAACCCTCACCAGCCGGAGCAGGAATCTGCATCCCGCAGGACGCGGCGCTCGGGTCCCCCTGCTCAGGGCCCGCCTGCACGAGCGACCTAAGCCCATCCCGCCGCCGGAGCCCCGCCCATCCTGCCGCCGGAGCCCCGCCCATCCCGCCGACTGAGGCCCCGCCCATCCTGCCGCCGGAGCCACGCCCTTCTATGGCCCGCCCCGGCCACGCCCCCACTCAGAACCGCCCTCGACGGGGCATGCACAGGGGTATGGCCCCCGGGCTCCCGCCACAGGCCCTTCCCGCTGGGCCTGCAGTGGGGGGAGTGGGGGCAGAGGGTTCTATGGAAAGGAGACAGAGGCCAGGCCCGTCTGCCCCGACTCCCTCTGCCTGACCCTCCACCTTGGGGCGTCCCCCCCTCCCCCCCATCCCCTCCTCCCGTCCCCAAGCGGCATCTCGGTCCTCCGCTCTGCCGCAGCAGACACGGCCCCCACGTGGTGGAGCGCGAGGCCGGCCTGGGTGTGAGCGGGCTCCTCCGTGCAGCAGGCCCTTCCCCGTTCCAGGGTGCATGTGACCCCTGAGGCCCTTGGTCGGGGCCCTTCTGACGGGGCCTGTCTGGCCTCGGTGGTGCCCGGGGCGGGTGCCACTTCCTGGCGACACCCCCGAGGCCACGGTCTGCAGGTCAGGCTGCTCCTGGGTCCTCGAGCTAAAAATACGGCCGCTGAAACCATGACGGAGCACAGCCGTGCTCTGCAGATTTGTTAAAAGCCCTCCTGCCAATACATCCGGAGGCAAAACAGCTGCTCGAAGCATCTGCTCTTCTGGCGACATTGAAAGGTCACACAGCATCTTGCATCCTGAGCCGGATTCCGGACCATCAGCTCTGGGCCCACGCCTGCCCTGGCCTCCTTCCCCTGTCCTGCAAAGGAGCTGGAGGCTGGGCAGGCTGTGGATGGCGGTGGCACAGGATGGCTCCTAGCTGGGTGACCTCTGGTCCTGGCCTGGGCCCTCCCTTCTGTCCTGAGTGATTGTCGCTGGGCCTCTGGGCCCGTTCTGCAGAATCCAGGTGACAGGTAAGTCTGACAAGATGACGCCGGCCAGTGGGGTGGAAGTGGAAGTGGCCAAACAGAGCAGACATACTTCCTTTTCACTTCCCTTTCTCCAGGCGGCTGGAATACAGATATGATGGCCGGCATGTGGGCAGCCCCCTGAGCCTCTGAGTTAGCAACCAAGGGCTGAGGAGACTGTGCAGCAGGATAAAAAGGGGAGGGAGCCCCATTCCAGCCCT
>NW_011899338.1:0-417 GCF_000151845.1 Pteropus vampyrus | reverse complement strand
CTGCCGATACATCCGGAGGCAAAACAGCTGCTCGAAGCATCTGCTCTTCTGGCGACATTGAAAGGTCACACAGCATCTTGCGTCCTGAGCCGGATTCCGGACCATCAGCTCTGGGCCCACACCTGCCCTGGCCTCCTTCCCCTGTCCTGCAAAGGAGCTGGAGGCTGGGCAGGCTGTGGATGGCGGTGGCACAGGACGGCTCCTAGCTGGGTGACCTCTGGTCCTGGCCTGGGCCCTCCCCTCTGTCCTGAGTGATCGTCGCTGGGCCTCTGGGCCCATTCTGCAGAATCCAGGTGACAGGTAAGTCTGACAAGATGACGCTGGCCAGTGGGGTGGAAGTGGAAGTGGCCAAACAGAGCAGACATACTTCCTTTTCACTTCCCTTTCTCCAGGCGGCTGGAATACAGATATGATGGC
>NW_011899337.1:1198-2977 GCF_000151845.1 Pteropus vampyrus | reverse complement strand
GTGTTCTTGAAGCACTGGTCTGAATCCTGAACACACTGGCGGTTGTCAATTTCCAGAAACACCTTGGAGCTGGGGAGCCGGGGAGAAGACGAGGCGGGGCGGGGGTGAGTGAGCGGAGTCAGGAGTCGCGTGAGCCCGCCTTCCTCACCTTAGCGTCGGCCTCCCCAGCTCGGTGACGCTGCCTCCTCTAGAAAGAGCTCGGAAATGACAGTATTGTCCCTTTGGGCCCTGAACACTAGTTCCCACTTGGGGGACGTCGTGCCTGCCTCGGGCGGGCTGAGGCCGAGCCTCTAACTCAGGCAGCACCGGTGGGAAAGCGATGTCGAACACAGCAGGTGTCACCGCTCCAGGGGTTCCAGGCGACCCCGGCACAACGTCGGAGCTTCTAGCCTCGAGAGGCCGCCCTGGCACCCCGCCTGCCGCTTGCTCCCGCCCCCCTTCCAGGATCCCGAGCTCGAGGCAGACCCCCCTGGACACAAATCCGGGGATGACGCCTGCGTTGCACGTGGTGGGCGGCTCCATCTGTCGGAGCTTTACATTTTTATAGGTTCAGTTACAACGTCTCCTGTGTATCAAAGTGCTCGACTTGATAAGGTTAAGTTCTAAGAACTCCAAAAAGCAGACACCTACCCGTCCACCTCCTGTTCGTCATCGTCGGGAAGGGACCTGCGTGTCATCCGCTGCTTCTTCATGGCGGCCGACCTCTCACCGTAGTAGGGGTAGACCATGAGGTCCCCCTGGGCGTCGCGTTTGATGCGCAGGTTGGTGTGCAGCAGGGTGCCCAGCGCCCGCAGGAAGCTGCGAGCATCCTGGAGCAGCTGCTCAGGTGGCAGCAGCACCACGATGACCAGGGTCCCCTCTGCCAGGTTCTCGGGCTGGTCGGCAGCGCAGTCCAGCCCGTCCCAGCCACACTCCTCGCTGTTGCAGCCCTGGTCACAGTGGTTGTCCTTGAAGTGGTCTGCGCAGTATTTGTCGTACCTGGGCAGGGGGAGGCAGAGGAAGCAAGGGGCTTGGGTTAGACTGGGGCTGTCTGGCTTTCCGCCGGGAACGGCCGAGGAGTTTCCTCCCCGTCTTCTGTGGCCCAGGTCAGGGCCTCTGGGAACGCCTCGAGAAGCCGTCCGTGAATCTCCCCCTCCCCCCGACATCGGGGAGTGCATGCAGTCCACGGCCACGACACCAGTGAGGGCTCCCTGCACGACAAACCACGGCGGGCTCACTATGCCTCACGGGCTCACGGGCTCACGGCCCCCGGCAGCTCATAACCTTAGGTCAGATTTGTAAACAAAGCTGCACCTGAAATGGAAATCGGCCGGTCAGGCTTCCTCCTCTATTTTTGTACCTACTGCCCCTGGGGCGGTAACACTGGGCTTTCGGAAGCAACAGGTGCCTCTCGAATGTGCCTCTCGAAATGGATGCACAGCCCCGAACTACCCAGAGTCGCTACACCGCGGACCATGTCCATATGGCCTATTCCTTTCCCAGCCGAGACCGGATCCCAACTGTGGAGGGCGGTGGGGAGACCGGATCTAACCGTACGGCCCCTTTCAGACACCGGGAAAAAGAAACCGAGTCCCCAAAGCTAAACGACGCACAAACCACTTCACCCACTCCCTCCTCTCCTCCCTCTCCTCCCCCACCCCCGCCCTTGCCGGTGACGCCGTGGGGAACGACACCAACACCCACGCAACGAGGACAGAGGGGACGCAGGGCGGGACGTGCTCCGGCCGGCTCTTTCGCGCCGCAGGTGTCAGTTCCCTCACCTGCGAAAGGCCGAACAAC
>NW_011899337.1:0-413 GCF_000151845.1 Pteropus vampyrus | reverse complement strand
TAACACTGGGCTTTCGGAAGCAACAGGTGCCTCTCGAATGTGCCTCTCGAAATGGATGCACAGCCCCAAACTACCCAGAGTCGCTACACCGCGGACCATGTCCATATGGCCTATTCCTTTCCCAGCCGAGACCAGATCCCAACTGTGGAGGGCGGTGGGGAGACCAGATCTAACCGTACGGCCCCTTTCAGACACCGGGAAAAAGAAACCGAGTCCCCAAAGCTAAACGACGCACAAACCCCTTCACCCACACCCTCCTCTCCTCCCCCACCCCCGCCCTTGCCGGTGACGCCGTGGGGAACGCCACCAACACGCACACAACGAGGACAGAGGGGACGCAGGGCGGGACGTGCTCCGGCCGGCTCTTTCGCGCCGCAGGTGTCAGTTCCCTCACCTGCGAAAGGCCGAACAAC
>NW_011899336.1:2611-5039 GCF_000151845.1 Pteropus vampyrus | reverse complement strand
GGTCAAAAAGCCATGTTCCTACCTAGGGCCTTCGCACTTGCTCTTCTCTCTACCCCTCATGGTCTTTCCCTAAATATTTGTATGGCTCATTCTCTCAGTTTATTCCAATCTTTTATTAAATGTCACCTTTGTAGAGAAGTCTTCCATTGCCACTCTGCCATTTCCCCATATATATTTTCTTTATAACATTTATCAAACCTGACACTGTAGACTTTGTTTATGAATCCATTTGTTTATTTTGTTTTCCTCATGCCATGATGCATGAAGGCAGAAATGTTTACCTTATTCATGCCCATGATACTAGAACTTTGGATAGTATAAGGCCCATATGGGCACTCCATAAACACTTCTTGAATGAATGAATTTTTCATGTCTCATCTTAGATATCATGTCTGCTAAAAATATTACTGAATCCCACATTGGCATGATTCCATTAAAGTCTGGATTAGGTGTCTTGCATAATTGCTTGAGTCTACCCTGCACTATGCCTGGCACAGACTGGGCAAGTGTTCAGTAATCATTTATTAAATTATGCATGCAGTGAAGATACTTTTAGGTTTATTTTTCTTTAGGATTCAGAGTAAAGTAAGAATGATATGAATTATTCTTTTCAGTTTTGTTATTAATATACATGGAATACTTTGAGATTCACAGATGAACTTTTCAATGAAATTGTGAATATATGTCCTCTCAAATTAATTTCATTCTGTTTCCTTTGCTATTTCTCATAAAATATTACCTTTGTATATTTAAGAGATTCCAAAGTTTCTTTTATTGGGGGGTTGCTGTGGGGAGTATAGATTCTTATGAGAATTTCATGACTCTTTCAATAAAAATTCACATATATTCAATATGTTGTTTTGCTTTTAAGAGATCAAAAATAATTTGAAGTCCAAACTAGATTCCTATACTATGAACTTCGATTATGAATCCTTACTCTTTTTCTTTATTATTATTTTCTACCAGTTTTCAAATAAATTCAATTTTCTCCATATTAATCCAAAACATGAATTCTATATCAACCTACCCTTTTAACCTCTACTCACCTTTCTCATCTTTACTATGAAACTTTCATAGTAAACTTTTCTGCATTTACTTCCATATATCTATTAAATCTTTAGCAATCTGGCTTTCCCATTTATTCTACTGAAGTCATCATGAACCTCAGGATTGTCAAATCTAACACATAATTCTCCATTTTTAACTACTCTTCATCACTGTGATTGTTAAGCACAATTCCACTGTCTCAAAAATTTGATTGTGTGTCAATACATATACTTTTTAGTTTCTGTAGGTCTGTGTTTTATTTTAGTATCTATTTTTTTGTTTATTGCTTATTCTTCCTTTATCATATCTGTATT
The DNA here is from genome assembly GCF_000151845.1 of Pteropus vampyrus. NCBI lineage: Eukaryota > Metazoa > Chordata > Mammalia > Chiroptera > Pteropodidae > Pteropus > Pteropus vampyrus. The sequence continues at coordinate 3,678 of NW_011899336.1, read as the reverse complement.
TAAACCCTGCAAAGTTTTATTCTTGGTTGTTTTTATATTCTTCCATGTACTCTAATAATTTCAATGTTATTGCTCTGCAGATTACTCCTAATACTATGTCTTTAGCATTGGCCTTTTTATTATATGCTAGACCCGAATTTCCTCTTGATGGCTATCTACTTATAGATGTCCTGCTGGTATATTAAACTCACAAACCTCAAATGAAATAGGGCACACCTCCCTTATAGCTTTTATTTTGTGTTCCCTAGTTTAATATCTGATAAAAAAAAAAAAAAGCTTAAATTTATCTTTGACTCCTCCTAATTTCCACTCCCATGCCTGATTAAGTGTCACATATTACTGATTCTTCCCCTGAAATGACCCTAGTATTCTTTTCCTTCTATGCTATCAGTTCACTGACTAATCCAGATTCTTATCATGTTATTATCTATATGTGCTTTAGCTTCATAACTGATGCCTTCCCTTTAATATCCTGCCACTTCAATCCAAGCTCCACATTGCTCTGCCCTCTGGCCTTGCTCTCTTTACACTTCCAGAGCACTTTGTATTGCTATTAAAAGACTCACTTTGTTCTTACAAATACTGTAGTTGATTGCATCCATGTCTACTTTTCCTATTATTAATTTCTGAGAGGCAGAAATGATATCTTAGCCTATTTTATATTCTCCATAGTGTCACTTTGACTATAGTATGCACTTAATATTTGTTAAATTGAGCATAAGATTTTTGAAAAAAAAAAAATTCAGAAGATATGTCATCATTGTGCTAGGCTGGCTAAGATGCCATTCTCTATTGTGACACACCAAAAATAAAACTACATCAATGTTCCTAATAGTTTATGCTCAAAAGTTAGCTAATATTTTATTTATTATCTTTGGTATTTAGCTTTTGAACAAGGAGTTGTTCAGTAACATAGTGGAAAATTAGAGAGTAGAAGTAGATATTGATTTAATAGTCATTTATAATATAGAAATCAATAATTGTTTCACTTAAATTTTTCTCAATACTTATTTGTAAGACAATGCTTTTATAAATATTAACTTATGTATTTTATATGTGTAAAAAAC
>NW_011899336.1:0-2561 GCF_000151845.1 Pteropus vampyrus | reverse complement strand
ATATCAACCTACCCTTTTAACCTCTACTCACCTTTCTCATCTTTACTATGAAACTTTCATAGTAAACTTTTCTGCATTTACTTCCATATATCTATTAAATCTTTAGCAATCTGGCTTTCCCATTTATTCTACTGAAGTCATCATGAACCTCAGGATTGTCAAATCTAACACATAATTCTTCATTTTTAACTACTCTTCATCACTGTGATTGTTAAGCACAATTCCACTGTCTCAAAAATTTGATTGTGTGTCAATACGTATACTTTTTAGTTTCTGTAGGTCTGTGTTTTATTTTAGTATCTATTTTTTTGTTTATTGCTTATTCTTCCTTTATCATATCTGTATTTAAACCCTGCAAAGTTTTATTCTTGGTTGTTTTTATATTCTTCCATGTACTCTAATAATTTCAATGTTATTGCTCTGCAGATTACTCCTAATACTATGTCTTTAGCATTGGCCTTTTTATTATATGCTAGACCCGAATTTCCTCTTGATGGCTATCTACTTATAGATGTCCTGCTGGTATATTAAACTCACAAACCTCAAATGAAATAGGGCACACCTCCCTTATAGCTTTTATTTTGTGTTCCCTAGTTTAATATCTGATAAAAAAAAAAAAAAGCTTAAATTTATCTTTGACTCCTCCTAATTTCCACTCCCATGCCTGATTAAGTGTCACATATTACTGATTCTTCCCCTGAAATGACCCTAGTATTCTTTTCCTTCTATGCTATCAGTTCACTGACTAATCCAGATTCTTATCATGTTATTATCTATATGTGCTTTAGCTTCATAACTGATGCCTTCCCTTTAATATCCTGCCACTTCAATCCAAGCTCCACATTGCTCTGCCCTCTGGCCTTGCTCTCTTTACACTTCCAGAGCACTTTGTATTGCTATTAAAAGACTCACTTTGTTCTTACAAATACTGTAGTTGATTGCATCCATGTCTACTTTTCCTATTATTAATTTCTGAGAGGCAGAAATGATATCTTAGCCTATTTTATATTCTCCATAGTGTCACTTTGACTATAGTATGCACTTAATATTTGTTAAATTGAGCATAAGATTTTTGAAAAAAAAAAAATTCAGAAGATATGTCATCATTGTGCTAGGCTGGCTAAGATGCCATTCTCTATTGTGACACACCAAAAATAAAACTACATCAATGTTCCTAATAGTTTATGCTCAAAAGTTAGCTAATATTTTATTTATTATCTTTGGTATTTAGCTTTTGAACAAGGAGTTGTTCAGTAACATAGTGGAAAATTAGAGAGAAGTAGATATTGATTTAATAGTCATTTATAATATAGAAATCAATAATTGTTTCACTTAAATTTTTCTCAATACTTATTTGTAAGACAATGCTTTTATAAATATTAACTTATGTATTTTATATGTGTAAAAAACCCAGAAGAAGTAAGTATTTTCTCCAACATCATTTCAAAAATATAATAGGGGATTGATTCACATGCTTGAAGTTTGAATTGTACCTCTGGGTTCTAAGGCTCTGTAAATAGATAGGTGACTTACCTTGCTAATATTTTTATTCTGACTTACCTGAAACAAGTGTTATGACAGAAATGTTTGACATATATGTTGCGAAAGCTAAAAATGTGCTGTAAGAGGAAACTACTCTCTCTAGATTGCCAGGCAAAATAAATAGGCAAGATGGTGTAGTAGAAAGATTGTGGGTCCCTACAATGAGATAGACTTGGAATTGAATTTTGACTTTAACACATACCATCTCAGGAATCTTCAAAAAAATTGTTCAAACTCCATATCTTTAAAATGACGATAATGGTACCAGTCTTAGAGTTACAAGGATAGAATGAGATGAAGTATGACAAATGAATAAGATATGTAAATGTTTATGAGATGAAGTATGACAAATGAATAAGATATGTAAATGTTTAGGACTCAGCAAATATTGGTTCCTTCTCACTACTGTTTTCTAACAGAACATAAACTGGACAAAGACAAAAAAAATGTGAATACCGAATAAAGGGATCATTATATTCATTTATTCAAGAGTATTTGTTGATCTACCAGGGTCCAGGCAACACGGTATCATTAGAGATAGACCATTACATGGTTAAGGGGCCTGAAGAACAATATTGGTTCAAATATCAGCTCCAGAACTTACTGCTGTGTGATCATTGGCAAGTGGTTGAACCTGTTTCATATCTGTGACAATCCTCAGAATGTTGTTTTCTATGAAATGTAAGTAATGTTCAATTTACCAGGTAACCATATCAAAGATGTTAAGTGTTATTAGGACTGGATGTAGATTTGAGGGGAAAATATGTAATAGATTTGTATTTAAATGTCTTGTATTTGAAATACCAGTAGGTCAACCAAACACTAATATCTAGTAGGAAGTCGGAATAGAGGATTATAAATTATATGCTTTAGGAGAGTAACAGTCGCATGTCGTTTGCTCAGAATTATAACTTCCTGTGCTCATAGTATCTGCTCAGCCAATAGTAACAACAATGATTATGTGCCAAGTTCTGTTCCAAGAATTTTACATACATAAATGAGGGTTCATTTAACCCCCA
>NW_011899335.1:1341-2863 GCF_000151845.1 Pteropus vampyrus | reverse complement strand
CCTTCCTTTCTCCTCCTTCCCTGTCCTCCTTAGCCCCACTGACCACTGTGCTTTCTTAGGCATTGTCCTTCCCTGACACTTTCTGCTTCACTCAGAGTCCTTGTGATACCCACTCTGCCCTCATCTGCAGGCACTGAGCTCTGCCTTCCCCTGGCACTGGGCAGCAACGAAGTCCGCAAAGATGCCCATCTTGTCTGAAGCACATCTGGACACATCCTTCTACTTGTTCCTGATATGCAGACACAGGTTCTCCGATGCCCTGATAAGACAGCCACAAGGACAATACAAGAGAGCGTTCGAAACGCCACACCACGACTCTCAAACAGGCTTGTCACTCTAACAGGAAGCTGGATTTCCTGAAGCCATGTACCACTGGTCCAAGTCTGGAAGACTGTAGGCATCTTCATCATCCCTCTCCTCCCAAGCCCGTCAATGTCAAGAGTCTCCATGGCAGGTGGAACACAGCACAGAAAAGCCCACACTTTTTTGTAAAGCCAGAAAGACAGGGAGCAGGTTAGTCCTTCCCTTTAGAAACCAAGACGGCGTGCCTTTCCCGCCTCAGGGGCTGTGAGTGAGAAAGCAATTGCCACATAAGGTTCTATTCCCTTTGTTGGATGCTATGATTTTGTCTTCCAGAAACAGAACAATATTTCAAATAATTTCGCCAAGACCCTGTCCATATCCTGAGACGAGAACATTTTCAGTCTTAATGCTGGTTACTCAACCACAGCCCATCATGAAATTCTTCAGCATATGTACATGCTTCAAATCAGATACCAAAATTACTGTAAAAATTTACCCCAGCTCTAAAAATATGCAGTGATGTCTCATTATGATGAGAGGAAAACTCTCCAACAGTGGGTGTAGAAGTGACAAAGGGGCCTTCGGCTGAAGGTGCAGGAGCCAGGGAGACTGCATCCCAGTAAACCACAGTTGTAGACGGGGGAGGGGGCAGGGTGGGAGATGGTGCTTACCAGAGGGAGGAGCCTTCGGTCCCCGTGACTTCCAGAAAGTCGTAACCATCCTCCAGCTGGAAGTCAATGAAGACCAAAGCAATGGTGTCTCCCAGCTCGGCCAGGATGGTCCATGTGCAATCAGCATTGTTATGATACTCCGAGGGAAAGTGGGGGCTGGAGATGATGCCGCTCTGGCCCCGCAGGGTACCGCCACAGGCATCGTCCGCTGTGGGCAAGAGATAAGAGGCTATTGTGAGTTGGTCCAGTTTGCAGGCCTTGGTACTCACTGTGCCCCTCACTGTGAGAATTAGAGAGGGTCTTGGAACCTGGCACATAGACAGGATGGGCCAAGACCCTAGTCTGGATTGGCCTAATAATAACAATACTAACTCTTCCATAGCCCTTACCACATGGCAGACCCTATTTTGAGAATTTTAAATATTATTATTCTCACTGAACAGATGAAGAAATCAAGGCACAGGGAGGTTAAGTAACCTGCCTGCGGTCACACAGCAAATGAGCTTGGATTTGAATTCTGCCCTTCAGAGCACATTCTTAACTACTAC
>NW_011899335.1:0-421 GCF_000151845.1 Pteropus vampyrus | reverse complement strand
TGTTATGATACTCCGAGGGAAAGTGGGGGCTGGAGATGATGCCGCTCTGGCCCCGCAGGGTACCGCCACAGGCATCGTCCGCTGTGGGCAAGAGACAAGAGGCTATTGTGAGTTGGTCCAGTTTGCAGGCCCTGGTACTCACTGTGCCCCTCACTGTGAGAATTAGAGAGGGTCTTGGAACCTGGCACACAGACAGGATGGGCCAAGACCCTAGTCTGGATTGGCCTAATAATAACAATACCAGCTCTTCCATAGCCCTTACCACATGGCAGACCCTATTCTGAGAATTTTAAATATTATTATTCTCACTGAACAGATGAAGAAACCAAGGCACAGGGAGGTTAAGTAACCTGCCTGCGGTCACACAGCAAATGAGCTTGGATTTGAATTCTGCCCTTCAGAGCACATTCTTAACTACTAC